>NC_056722.1:15768114-15892974 GCF_018831695.1 Puntigrus tetrazona | reverse complement strand
TGACTGACATGCAAAAACAAATTAAATAATCAAGAGAGAGCTTTAAAATAGCCAACATCTTTTCTTTTTCTCTTCAGGGAGTTTCCAGCTCTGCAATCCTGCATGAGTGCAGCGTAAAAGCCCAGGGAGGTGGGTGGGCACTGCCGTCTCCCTCACTCAAAAGAAGAGAGCCGCGCAAGCTTGACAACATGCTGAAGAGAGTCCGAACTCTCACAGACACACTCAGCAACCTTTCGCAGGTACAATAATGGTACCAGAAAGAGAACGAAAAATGCTGAGTTGAATATAAGATTACTTGATTAATACAAAATGCTGTATGACAAACTTTGAGGATCACCTTCTGATTCCAGCCATGTATCCTAGCACTTAGGGTGTTATGGGAGTGAATATGCAGTTTCTGCTCTTCATTTTTTATTCTGGATTGTAACCATGCGTGGAGCAGTGACTCTGTATAGGTTTAGACAGGATGAGAGATCTTGGAGCACCTGCTACTAGTCACTTCCTTTTTCCTCCGTGGCCAGACTCCTATCAGGCCCAACACGGCCAGGAGTTTTCTAAGGAATGTGCGAATGCAATGAACATTGCCAGCACTGTGGAAAAATTGTGTTTTGTTTGTTGTGTAGCGAGGTCCGCCAGCTGTACCAAATGTAATCGCAAAAGTAAATAGATTTTTACACATTTTGGAGAGAAAATGTGCACTAAATAGGTGGTTGCTAGAAGTGTACTTTAGGTTCAAAATGTTTCTTTCCTAAGTCAAGATATGACTCAACATATTTCTCCTTTTCAGTTGTCACTAATCTTCCAATCAGGTGAAAATTAAATTTAGTAAAATAAAAAATAAAGTTCAAATATTAAATTACACCCCACTTCTTGTTTCTCTTTTTGTTCATATAATTTTTTTGTACTTGTTATTTTAATACATTGCAGTGCAATGCAATACTTGTATATGAGATTTAATTTGATTTTTATTCAATTTAATTAGATTGTATTTTAGATTTTACTTGCTGATTTTTTTTCTTTTACTTCTCATTTTAAATTTGAAACATTTTTTAAAATGCCATATATATATATAAGTATTTATTTATTTATATTAAGTTCATAGTATTCATGTTGGTAGCACAAAGTTTGTTCATAACTCAGTTTTGTGCAGTACAAATAGGACACTTCTAATACTCTTTCATTGTTTGTTCAAAGTACTGTTCAAAGTATGACAAAAATAAGATTGTGATTTTAAATTTGGTTAGATTTTTGCTGTATTGTGAATAATTACCTTTTCTATTTGAAATATCATTTGTTCTTTAGGTCTGCCACAGATAGCCTGCTAAAACCCTCTGACTCTGTTTCCTCGACATCTGCCTCTGAAAAACCAGAATCAGCCATGGTTGAATCCCGAGACTGCCTCAGTTGCACCTCAGAGCTCCACCGTGAGGTCAGAGGCCATGACGTCAAACTCTGTGGTGATCCACCATGCCCAGGCTTCTCCGGTACCTTCGCAACAATCTCAGCAATCAACAGCACCCTCACCCATTCCCCTGCCGCACTAAGATCGCAGAGTCAACCCCTTCACCCACCAAACAGCTCAAAAAACCTCACTCGAGCAGACACCAATACCAAATAACAGCAGTAATGGAGTCTCTTCTAATGGCATCTCATGGCAAAGGTCCTTCTCCAAACTTCATCGCAGGAGATCCACGCAGTCGCAGCAAGAACAAAAAACAGAGCTGTGTCAAATAGAGGTGAGTACTGCAAGTTAAACCAAATAAGTAGAGGTTAAAATTGTGCGCATCCATTATTTAGTTACTTTTTGATTGGTGTCTTCAGGCTGTAGAGAAAGAATGGGAGGAGAAGAGGCAGAACATGGGTCATTGGTGATGGGCAAGAGTTCAGAACGGATGCTCCTGGAAGCAGAAGCTTAACATGCTCAGAGGAATACCAAACCTGAGGTGCTCCATTGAACCTGAGGGCTGTCCTACACCGATTCCTGCCTCCTGGAGGAGGTGGAAGAAAAAATGAGCCCAGTTGGCAGCACCAGCAGAACAGGGTAAGAGGTCGAAAAGACACACTTAGAGGTCTTTGAGACAACTGTTGAGGTGGTGTTTAGAGCTTAATTTTGTTTCTGCAGATGACAATCAGCCAAATTCTGAGAAACCTACTAAGACTGCTCCAGAGAAACCTCCCAAACCTCTGGAGAAACCAGTTAAGTCAGCTTTGGAGAGACCTCTTAAACCCAACCTATCCATCAAATCCAGCCAGGAGAGACAAAATAAGACTCAGGAAAAAGTTGTTAAGCTTCAGACCACAGAGAAATCCAACAAGTCTCCACCTCCACCCCCACCTCGACTAACCTACACCACTAACACCGGGATGACCACCAACCCGGTCTGAGAGGTCATTTACACTAGCAGGAAGGAGTCTGTTATGGTAAAGTGTTTGCAGAACAGATTTTTTACTGTGTCTGAAGTACAAAACTAAAAATCATATTAATAATAAAAAGACAATATTTATGTACATGTATTAATAAATAAATATTTATTAAATAAAATATTAATAAATATAATTTATATATATATATACATACATACACACACATATATAATCACACACTTTTAATGACATAAAAATGTTATAAAATGAAATAATAAGACTTTATGCTCATTAGTTAATGCTAATGAATTCAATAATTTTTTGTATCTAACAATGAGCAATATATCTGTTACATTATTTATTAGTCTTTGTTAACATTAATTAATAAAAGCACAATCATTAGCTCAGCTTCATTCGTTAGCATTAACAGACAAAACACTGAATTTTAATAATACATTGGTAAATATTTTTAATTATTTTGTTATCTAATGGGCTATCTGATGTTAACAATTACTGTAAAGTGTTAGAAAATAAATAAATAAATAATAATACAATTTTTTTTTAAAATGAATATAAGGATTATTTAATTATATTTATTTTTTTTTAATAATTATTAATATAACTCATTTTGTAGGAGGGTGAAGAGGAATCTGAACAGTACAGCATCTCAGCCTGAACCAAAACCTCCAGAGGTGGAAGCCTAAACTCCATTACTCCTCCACTCTATCGCTGCCTCAGCTATTACTGAGGAAGAGGATGAGGAGACAAGATTATGGCAGAGTGTATGGTGAGATACACATAATAAACTCACTTTAAACACGTAAACATATACATGCACACTAATACAGACTTGTAAGCATAACTTCATGCTCCTAATGAGTATAAATGCTTATAAATGAACATGCTCACTTACCTTTACTAACTATAGGTGTCTTTATGTTTTTTTTGCTTGATGTTGGGGTATAAAATTGCTTTTGGTGTGGGTGGTATGATGTTTAAGGTATGCCCTGTGGCCTGCTCGTGTGGAAGTTTCATTTTCCTTCCTGTAGATTAGTTTCTTTTCTGACATTCTATAAATTCTACAATATTGAATTCTATGCATTTTTTTTAAAAGAAAAACAAAACAGCTTTAAAATAATTAATAAAAGCATACAGGCTTAATAGGACAGAAAAGTGTTATATAGTGTAAAATATATGTTAAAGTCTAAATATATGCAAAAAGAATTGCATAGAAATAAAAATGATAATACAGATAGATAGATAGATAGATAGATAGATAGATAGATAGATAGATAGATAGATAGATAGATAGATAGATTGATTTTAATTTGATTAACTAAAATACATATAGGCAGATAATGTAATCTAATTTGATTAAATTAATTTAAGATCATTTCATTACATTGTACAGTAATCATGAACAGGTTTGCCCAGTGGGCAAATTCTAATCTTTTATCCCCTTCCTCACAAATAAATCTTCTCTTCAGGTTTTCCAGTATGTTTCTTTTAAGGAGGTAGGGCCTTAAGGGTTTGGTAGAGCCACAGGATCAGAGAGCTAAGACCTGGGTCTTACTGCCCCTTAAAGATAAGAAGGTAAAGGATATGATGTCCTTTAGTAGACTCCCTCCAACTGCCTGCCTGTGCCAGCCGCTTGTCCCTGATGGCTGATCTTGCAATGCTTGTATGGCTTTCTTCCCCTTTGCTAACTTCCTCTGTACACTCTTGTGATGGGTATCTGACACACAAAAATGTTCTCTCTGTTCTTTAAGTTAAATTCTGTTCTTTCTCTTTATTTCTGCTGAACTCAAGTGAGTTGTGCTGATTGTGGTGATGTAGTGTGAGCCAAAGGGGGGAAACAGATATGATTGGGTTTTGTGTACTTTGGAGTCATCCAATCAATAAACTAGATTTTCACACCTGCTGTCAAAGGTGTGTGTGTGTGTTTTCTTTTACATTTAGCATTTTAGTAGAAAATAAAAGCGTGATTTCAATTAGAGACAATTTAATTTGCAAAACTTACCTGAGGTTACATTTATGCTTTTACGATGTACATTTAGAGGTTGAGTTATCTAACTGGGCATAGCATAACTTCAGATTGTCCTGGGCCAAATGTTAGAAATTCTAGCAGACTTACTAGAAAGATCAGACTTACTTTAATGTACACATCTAGTTTTTCTTCAAAAGGGCCAATGTCTAAATCATATGTATCAGCAGAAATGCAACTTGGATTGGTTACTGAGAATTTTAGAGACACTTTCAGCTAGCAGTCTGGAGTTCAGAATTTATTCTTTAATCTTCTCACTTTGCTGCATGCCTGCTACTGTATAAGCCTCCTTACTTATTTAATGGGTTTTCAGTCTCACTTTCTCTTTATCTTCATTTTCACAGTATTTTCTCACTGCTAAAACTGTAATGTGTAATATAGAATTTACAGCTGAAATATAACCAATAAGAACCTTTGTTATGAGAATGGGAAAGTTGAAAACTGTTGGTACATGCGATACAAATCTAAAATCACGCTTCATTTTTTGTGCATAGTTTTGAGCATTTTTCAGATTAGATCACAATTGCCTTAGGTCTAGTCTCCAGATTATTGTTTTAACTCCCTATTTAGTTTGTTTTTCTGTCATTAAAGCCATTCATTGTATATTTTTAAATGATTACTGTAGAGAAGCCAAATAATCTTAGATGTACAGCTATAACATATCATTGGCATCATTCAGGTTAAAAACATATCTACGTACAATTCCTAATATTAACAAATATTTGATATTTAGGTAGAATATATGATCTAAGAATGTGTTGCATCAAAAGCAGCCTAAATCTTTTCATATGGTCTTAGATAGCTTATAGACTGCTTATAGACTTTTTGTGAAGTGATGTTGTTCCACAAACCACAGAATACTGAAAACCAAGACGACAAGAACTCCTGATACAGATGAGAATGGCAACAATACACCGCAGAGTCCTGGGGTGAGCTGCATTATTATCACATTATTATAAAATTTAAAAGAAAAATAATCAAAGTATGATAGCTTAAAAAAAGAACATTTAACTGTCATTTAACTGTTACTAAAATAGTTATGCAATAGTGTTCTGTGAATCCTCATAGTAGATTCAGTAATGGCCACGCCAATTGTAGAATATAATTAATACCGGTAGGATTACTAACATTTATATTTGGCTCATGAAACTATACCTAATTGAAATGTCTTTTTTTCTGACCTTTGACCTTTTAAGGTCATCTACTATGTCACAGCTCAGATCGCCAAGGGAACTCCATCAGCCTCAGAGGAATCAACAGAACGTAGAGATGCATCACACTCTCCACCATCACAGGTGTCACATGTCAATGCTTCTGACCAATGCCAAAGCCAGCTGCAGGTATCCACTAACAAATTTGGCATCCTCAAAAGTAGCGGCCCAGCCAGCTCTTCTGCCGCTTCTACAACAAAATCAGCTGTCCTGTTCAGCCTCGCTGAAGTCAATCCACCCTCTCCGCTGGAAGAAGTTCCAGCTAGCCCCACCCAAGGAAAAGTTCATGTGGTCAAAGCTGCCTCAAGTGCAGGTTAGCATAGAGGAGAGGGTAGAGTCTCCAACAGCAATGTGCTCACCAGTCACTTTTGAAAACACTGCACAGATTTCTAAAGCAGTCCCTGCTGGGACAGATATAGCAAATCAGAAACTTTTATTTGGTCTATCCAAGGTGAAGGAAAAGAAATTTGAGGAAATTGAGGAAAATAATGAGGCTCTCTCTCAGTCCCTGGGATTGTCAGGGAGAAGAGCCACCTCCACCTCCTCCTGATAACTTTGCCTTTATGATCACTAACACCAAGGTACAAGCTCTTTCCACTGGAGAGTACCCATCGCCAGTCAATGCCAAAAAAGGTTGTGTGCAGACGGGTAACTGCTGGCAGCAAACGCCCAAAGCTCTTCTGAAAGTGGCACAGCATCAGGAGGTGATGTCTGTACTACTGGACCCACTGGTGCTGACAATGCCAGTAAAAAGCCAGTCATCATCATCTTTGATCGCAGCCAATGGATATCCGCTCAGCCTACAAACGCTCTACTATCTTTGAATGTGAGGAGGAACTAGAGCTGATGCTTGCAGAAGAAAGAATAGATGAGGAGAGTGAGGAAGCTGAGGAAGAAGAATGGATTATGAGTACAGGTTAAACAGAATGGAGATGGTAGGGATTCTGAAAAAAAGTACTGTTTCAAATTCTCCTGCAGATATCACAGATGGTCAAGTCAGGGAACTCTTCTTCATCCTCAACTTCGCCTGAGGGAGGGGCATTAGTAGATGTTGCTGGTGATGCAAAGCAAGACGGAAAGAAGAAGTTCTGGTTGAAGTTCCCCAAGAAACAGCTAGCAGCATTAACGCAAGCCATTCGAGCTGGAAGTAAACAGGCAAAAGACTTTGCAGGTTGTTGTCTATGAGGATGAGGAAGAGTCAGATGGGACTGTGAAACAAACACAAAGAGACCAAGAGGTTCAAATTGCTTGCTCCAAAACAGAGTCTTCTAAATCAAATCAGCAGGAGCCTAATGGCCTAACAGACGAGATTCAGAAGAATACCTACAAAACCCTTTGAGACAGTCTAGAGCAAAACCATAAAGCAGCTAGAGAACACCATTTGTGAAATGGGACCAAGTCTTCAGAAGAGGTTGAAATCTTGGTGAACCCTGGAACTCAGGACAAAAGGACTGAAGAGAGTTCAGGGCACACAGAGAAAGGATCTTTCTTCCAAAACCTTGGCACCAAGGTCGACTTCTGCCAGTAAAGGTCCTGGTCTAACAGAAGAAGACAAAACCACAGCTCCTTCCTCGGCCTGCCATCATACCAACTACCGGGTTTCAGTCACACCAGTTCCCACCCAGCAGGTCTCTCTCTAGCTCCTACTACCTTAGCAAAGACTATGGGTCTGTCCTCTCCTCTTGCTCACAACTGCCTCCACCCTATCCAGTGACTTCTGAAGATCCTTAGCCTTTCCTGCAGTGGAGGCTACCAACTCTGGGATCTGAACTTTTAACACCTTCACATATTTTTATAAATATGGTGTGTTTATTTCTGGAGTGGTGTGTCATAGATAGACCTTGTGTGTTCACTGATGGTGCTATATAATCTTGTTAAGGCAGCCAACAACTTTCACTGCCTTAGAACCACAGTCTCATACTGTTTCTGGATCCTTTTGTGGGTTCTAAGGCAGTCCTTAAAGAAATTTGTTGGTATTCTGGGCTGGTTTGCATGTTTCCTTACTTTTCTTCTGGTACATGAACAATGTCATGGTGATACCACACAGATGTATTGTGTAAGCTTTGTCTTGCTGTGATTTAGCTTATAAACCACCTCAAATATGATACTCTTTTTGTTTCTTGCTTTTTATTCCTTTTTTTCTTCTGTGTGGTTTAAATCCTTTTTGCAGAATGCCAGCGTGGTGTCACCTAATAGTCGGATGCCGGTGCCTGTTTCTGCCAAGGCTAGGCAGCAACCGGGCACCTCAGAGAAAGAGAGGGCAACAAAACCGCAAAAAGCTACAGGACTCTCAGAGGCAGTTCCGCCAGGTAGTCTTATCATAGGACCACTTGTCCAGTCAGAAAGACACACACAACTAGGCATAGACTGAATGCTCAAGAGGAAAGTCAGTTATTGCAGGGCTTGTACTGAGATGAGGAAAAAAGAACTAACAAAAAAATACCTGATGAGACCGAATAAACTGTTCTTTGGTTAAGGCCTAGTGTCGTAAAGCTGTCTTTGAACGCTGACGCTTTGCTACATTTTTTTTTTTGAATGGCTGGGACCTAAGGCAACTGACTGTTATTTCATAATACCATCAAATGCTTCTTCTGCATGTTTGCTTTGCTTTGTGGCTTTGGTGCTGTAAAAGACAAACTAATTTACAAAAGGAAAAGAAAAAATATAAACTCCACAGTCACTGCTTACCTAACATTAGGTCTCTTTAACTTAAATACCACTGACATCTAACCCTACACACACACTAATGAACTATGACAACTTACTGTTCCCTTGTAAGTCAGGATTTCTATCTGTTTAACCCAATTTTGACCCTTTCCTGTTTCTTACCTCTTGGAGGAATCTGCAAACCCTGGCCTCAATGCCCAGTGTCCACAAATCCACTAAGTCCCCATTATCCTGTGGATGCTCTCTCCTCCCAAATTGTACCTCCTCTATTCCTCCTGGAGCCTCCTTTGGTTATGAGTACTGGCTGGTTGCACTCACTCTACGCAATACTCACTCTAAAACTTACAATCCTATCGTCCCCTCACCTTCACTCTCCTTTCCTTCTACAATCTATTTTAAATTATTTTTTATATATTTTCACCCTCAAGACAGATAGTTTTTTGTTGTTGTTGTTATGTGTGTGTGCCTTTAGTATTTTCACCCATATACATGTAGTTTCTGTGTCTTTGATAATCTATCATGATTAACTGTAGATTCCAGTAGTATTATTTGAAACATGTTTAGAAATTTTTACGTATTTTAATCATAAATTCCCAATGTTGACAATCAGTGTGTTTTGGCATCTTTGTTCGTGAGGCTAATGGAAGTGCTAAGAGATCTGGAGGAGATCCCAAATCCACTTCTCCTACTGTGCCTGCTTCTAAAATTCCTGCTGCTTTTTCTCTCTAGTACGGGAAAAGGCTTGAAACCAGTCTGATTCTACTAATATTGTTAATTCTTCTTCTCCTTTATCTTCCTCCCCTTCCCACTAGCAAATCTTCTATCCCTCCTCTCGATCCAGTTCCACCCCTCCTCTCATATCCTCCTTTCTAACGGTTCTTTAAAATTTGCCCCTCCCACTCACAGCACTAAAGGCCTCTCTATTCCCACGCAGACACAAAATGGTCGACCTTCCTCCTCTTCCTCCTCTTCCTGTTCCCACTCCCCTTGTCCCCGACTATGTTGAGTCAGAGCGCTAAGAGTATCCGTACCATTCACACACCCAGCTTCACCAGCTACAGTCGGGCCACACAACGGAAATGCCGGTAAATCAGCTATTCCTACTGTAACTCTCGCTAAGGACGCGTGGCGTAGAATGCTTCGCTGCTTCAGCAACCATTTATGTATCTCCTAAAGAGGTGGAGTCAGTCCTGATTTTAGTCAAGCCACTTTTTTAAGTTAAGATTTGATTTGTTTAAACAATTAATATTGTTCTGTCAGAGTGAACTTTTGTTTTGTTTTGGCATGACTTTGGTTATTGTATGTTATTATTTTCTCTGTTAAAATGAAAGGCCATCATCCATTAATCAGTGTTTTAAACTTGAATCTGCAAATCATAAACATATAAAAAGATAAACTCTTTTTATTTAAAAAACTAAAAAGAAAAAATCAAGAATTTTACAGAGCACTTCATTTGAAAAGAATATTTATTTTTCATACAAGTTGAGAGACTAAGTATTCAAGTCAGTAGTAAAAGTATGTAAACAATGTTTTGCTATTAATATCCTCTAAATGATTTTGAATGAGGTTTTTCATTTATTTTAGTTGACAGACATTGGTTGTAGCCATAATAAGTGAAAAGTACTGTAAGTATATTAACCATTGATGCAATTTGACAAACATTGTGTCTGTTTTTTTTCTTTCTCTCATGCACTGCCAATGTCTTTAAGATTTATCATTATAAATTGACAAACAGTTTTGCAAATGAACAGTTGTCTGTCTTTTCAGTAGTCGCCTATTTGCCAAAGTTTGTATTTTACATCTTTACAACTGACTATATGCTGTGTTAGACACTTTGTACATTTAGGAGAGGTTATACCTGGCTTAACCTACCTATGTCACACCTTGATTCACTCATGCAGTCTGTGGCTCTTAAATTAATGAATATTGATGTCTAAATGTAAACTAAAAATTGTAGTGATTGATACAATTGTTTCTACTTCACATGTACATACTGTAACATCTCTATTTCAGAGACTGTCTTTAGTTTTGTTAATATATTGTACCAAAAGTTTATTTCTATGCATGCCTATACAAAATTGTAGAAAGAGAGAATGTAATAGAAAAAAATGCTTGCACAGACATATTTTGTAAATAAATGTTTTCTTTGGTTTTGTATAGCTTTAATTACAGAAGCAATCAGTGCAAAAGAGTGTAGGTATTAAAGTAGTAAAGTTCTGCATGCTTGTTGTTCACATGGCCTCTCGGCTATGGTTTCTTCACTGCAACACTGCAAGTCCTTCTATTAAACATTTTGGCAGA
Organism: Puntigrus tetrazona; assembly: GCF_018831695.1. Classification (NCBI taxonomy): domain Eukaryota; kingdom Metazoa; phylum Chordata; class Actinopteri; order Cypriniformes; family Cyprinidae; genus Puntigrus; species Puntigrus tetrazona. The sequence goes on along the minus strand of NC_056722.1, from coordinate 15,882,387 downwards.
TAGCCAGCTGGCTTGTGTTTTTGTCCTATATATGTTATTTTATAGAATTACAATCAGTGCGCGTGTTGTGAATTCATGTTGTGAGCTTTACTGATTGTATGTAATGTGTGCTTTACATAGAGGAATCTGAGACAAAGTTTGAAGATTTCTATTTGATTTGGTTTGGTTTGTTTAAAATATTGGGGAATTTACCTATACTTGTGTAGTGTAGTTTCAGTGACATTAATATTAATTTGCAAAAATATAAAAATATAGTATTAATACCAAATAATCAAGGAGATTAAAATGTAAAAATATATATATTTAGAGTGTAGATATATATATATATATATATATATATATATATATATATATATATATATATATATATATATATATATATATATATATATATATTTGTATGTGTGTATATATATATATATATATATATATATATATATATATATATATATATATATATATATATATATATATATATATATAATTGTATATATATTTTTAGGTTATACCACGCTAGAACAGTGTTTTACAAAAATAACCGAGGCACTTCAACAAAATCCCTTTGTGGAAAGCACAGTGATTCAAATTAGAGAACAGCAAATGACTGTAGCAAGAAAAACATTATATAAATAAAATTTCTGTTGGTTACAGCAGTCCAAATTTATTAGGTTATACAGGCCCTTGCTTTTGAAGGATATGACTAGTCTCTCTCACACTGCTCTGGTGTGATCTTCCAGTCTCTTCCACAGTTCGATGACTGTAATGAGATTCTTAGTCATAACGTTTTCCAGAGGTTTTCATATGGGTTTAGATCAGGACTCAGAGCTGGCCATTTAATTATTTCAGTGTTTTCTGCCTGCCTGCTTTGCAGCGTGGACGTGGGGGCCATTATTCTGCATGAAAATTGCAAGCTGATTAGGAGGCTAATGCAGAGAAGGAACCAGCATGTAGCTACAAGAGGTGTTGATAAGCATTTGCCTTACATCTGCAAAAACATCCCCAAACCATGACATTTCCTTTCACCTTTCACTGTCGTTTTTGCTCTGAGTTCAGTTTAAAGAGGAACATAATGTTTTTCAGCTGGCCTAATTACCCAACATTTGTCTTATGTGGATGACTAGCCTTTTGGAGGACTTGAAGGAGTGCCATTTAAAGAAGCAAGATCTGGTAGGCATCTTGAAGCATTCTCTAATTTTGATCAGTGTTCTTCCTCAAATATTGCATTTAAGTTTTTATGCTGTGCTTCTGAAATATATTTAACTCATAAAACTGCTTCCTTTAGGATAACCTGAAATTCTAAATTGTAGGTTGTTCTCAAATTTGATTCCATATGTCCAAACTACAGCTTTCTTACTGTTACTTTATAACTTAACAAACCCTAGCCTAAGTGGTTTTGCACAGAAATAGTTTAAAGTTGTTGTAAATTTGAACTACACCATTGCATACTGCAGGTAAAGAGACCAGTAGAGGGTGGTGTGTGTTAATGAGTTGTTATAAAAGGGCAGATTCATTTTTGTGTGATACGCCTCCTACGCGAATTTAAAGCATATGACTAAAAGAGGAAACAAACACAATTTATTGGGTCTGTAGTCAGGTTGAGGTATTTATCATCAAGTCAGTGTGCTGACTGCTGGGAAAGACTTACCTGTAAGTACCCAAATAATAACAGTACTAATATTAATATCAGTAAAAATATCAATTATACCATTTACCTTGGTCATTTGAATGTTGTTTGACTTAAAGTTCCTAATGTTAATGCAATTAATATAAAGACACATTTGTTCATTAAAAATGTGCAATTATCTTGCCATGCTGACCTTTTTAAGTTCAAAGACATGTAGTTTAAATCTGCCATTCATCAACAAACAACTTTTTTTGAAGAATATTTTGTTAACATTGACACATTGAGTACTCTAGTTTGTAGAACTGTAGGCAACAGTATCTAAAACTAAACCTTTGATTTGTTAAGCAGTTTTTGGAAAATGTCCACACTTCCATTTGTGAATGCGTAGCTCAGATGACTTTAATGTTACATAATAAAAAAACCCCAGCATAGTCATTTGTTATATATAATATATATAAGAAGATTTCTCAGATATAATATCTGATGCTTGATCTGACTCTTGCCATTCTCCAAACAGAAGCATACAGGCTCATAGTATAGACGGCAAGCGCTATGTTGAATCACTCCATGGAGGGGATTTACTCTCAGCCTCACTTAGAGAACATCCTGCTCACAACCTTCTACGCTGTCATCTTCGGCCCTCTCAGTCCCGGGAGTAATGCCCTGGCACTTTGGGTGTTCTCCCACCGCAACATCAACAACACCCTTCCAAAGAGTTTCTGAAGCACCTGGCTATAGCGGACATGTCCTATGTCTTGGTGCTCCCGATGCGAGTGATTTACCACATGTCAGAGAGCCACTGGCCTCTTGGTGAAGGGGCCTGTCGTGGTTGGTTTCTGTTCTTCGCCAACCTCTACTGCAGCATGTACTTTATGACTTGTATCAGCGTAGACCGTCTGTTGGCTTGCACTGTGCCACACAAAACTCACAGCCTGAGAAAGACCAGGAATGCCAAAGTGGTATGTGCGGTGCTGTGGGTCATGGTGACTATTTCCATGTTACCTGTCCTGTTCTCTAAAAGGGAAGTGACTAGACAAGTGCAGAATAATGTGACAGTGTGTGAAAAGCTGTACATAGAGCAGTCCTCCAATCCCACGCGCGCAGGCCAACTGCCATTGCATTTTTGATACCTCTGGTCACCTGAGCATTTCTTACATTCTTATATTTACAAAGTGAAAAAAGATGACTTTTAAAGAAAGGACACCTGCTCAGCGTAAGGGAATGAGAATGATCGTTTCTAACTGTGGTTAACTTCCTAATTGCATTTGTGCCCTATCATATTCAACGCCTCGCGGTTTATCCGACAGCACCAATGACATGTCAAAGTCAGAATCTGAAAGGCAAATGTTGCATTTAGGAAATCGCATCACTTCAGCTTTAACATGCGTAAGTGGAGTGTTGATCCTGTCATGTACTTCTTTCTGGCTAGAAACTATCGAGAGATTCCTTCTGCAGCTTTGTGGTAGAAACCCCAAAGATGAACAATCCACCACATGATCTTCTCAACTGCTTCTCACCAACCGCCAGACCTACTAAAACTCAGTATGTGTAAAACAAAGTTTAGTGTGAAGTGGGAGAGACACGGTTCAGTTCAAGCGGATTCATACAGAAACGTTTTGAACCATGACACGCACGCTTATTTTACTTTTTGATTCTGTCAACCGTTATCATTTCTCAAATAATTTATTGTATATCATTTTGTCCTATATATCTAAATGCTTTCAGTTGTTTCAAATAAAATATTCTTTCAAAATCTCTAAGGTCCCCACAAACATATTTTACACACCAGAACTTTCTTTATTGCCGTTGATGGTTCCATGAACAACCTTCAACAACCATGAAAAAGTGAAGAATAAATACAAGTAGGAAAAAACCCCGTCATTTTAAAATGAGCATTTGTGAACATGTCTGTGAATGTGATATTTTTTATTTTAAAATGCTACTTCATGGCGGGTATTTCAGAAAGCAGGTTACGTGACAGGTTACGTGTAAGAGTAAGTGGATAACCTAACGCTAACAATATTATATATTACAATAAAGTTTATATATATAAACTTATGATAATATTGATAATATTTTTTAGATTTGTTATAATAAAAATAAACATGACGTAATATTTACTGGCATATGTAATAGTTTGCTGTAGGCTATAAATTATAAAACACTATTATGTCATGGCAATGTTTAGTTTATTATATGTGTTTATAGCTATTTTATTATCATCTCACACATGGATATAATGTATTTTTGTAATAAATATTTTTATGGGAGCTGTTGCATGGCGAATCGTAATTTCGGCGGTTTACTGATCATGGCGTCAACCTGCTCAGAGTTAAGTAAACTAACACAATTGAACTGTTCTTTGAAACCAATAACTCTTGAGTTTTTCATCTCTCGGTGAGTCAACTCAGAGTTTAAGTTAAAACTTTGATTGAACATCCTTATTGAAACGGGACTCTCAACTTGTAAACTTTTATTAAAGAAGGAATACTTAAGCTGCGCCATGGCCTTGGAAAGGAAAGGAAAAGGAAAGGAAAGATACGCTTTTTGGTCGCACAGTGGACCCGTAGAAGAAGGCGTGCCTAGTAACGCGGTTGTCAGGAAGACGTTGGAGAGAAAACGTACAATAGTGTGATTTGTTTACTTTTTTGACTGATATGCTAGACGTGTTTATGAACGCGTTACTTATCTATATATATTTCGGGGTTTTAAGATTGGTATCAGGTTTGGGTTCTAAGTTCGTTGTTCTGGATCTCCCCAGTCCTCTCGGATGGGTGGAGTGTTTTCTTCTTGCCTGCTGAATTCGTCCCGCACATCGTCTTCAGGATTACCGCAGGGTTCAAGACCACAGTTTAAGGTGAGGTTTAAGCATTAAATACGCAGATATCCACGTCCTCCATGCGTTTGATTTGATGACACCAGTAAAAGTAATGAACGACATGCTAACCTGATACAAACCAAACAAACAGACTTTATGGGATCGTCAGATCATATACTTCGTCTCAACCTCTCATAAATGTTTTTCCTTTTCTTATCATTTCTACTGTGGAACTGACGCTGTAAGTGCAAACATAATATAAGTTATACACGCTAAAAGACATTTAACACATTTTTAAAAAGAAAGGTGCCAAAATCCCAGCGAGTAAACAAAGATACAAAAAGATGAATTGCGTGCCAAATCAGCCAAATTTGAGAAACTGCTTGACTTTGATTTAGTTAGGGTTAGATTTTTACTATTTATAAAAAAAGTCAAACATGCATTAATAAAAGCAAAAATGTAGACACTGTCTCTTAGTAATTCATTGTGCTGTACACCTTAGATTTTGAACCAAATTACAGAGCAAACATAATTTGTGAACCTGGACAACAAATCAAAAGTGGTCCATTTCTTTTTAAAATTGAGATTTGTACATCACCTGAAAACTAAATGATGTATTGGTTTGTTAGGTGCAACAATAATTGTCCGAAGTTACAGATTTGCAAAAAAATGTAAATATTGAGAAAGTTACATTTTTAAATTTTTCCAAATTATCTGACAAAAGCAATTTTTCTTACATTATATGCCAATGTGTACATACACACGTGGTCAGAAAAAATATATGGCATCCCTGGCAAATATGACAAAAAGCTCACGAGAAAGTAAACCTGCAATATAAAATGAGGGGAAATCTCGTTATGAAGTAAAGTTTTTTTTCAAATATACATTGGACACAATTATTGGTACAATTCTAGAAATTTTTAAATAGTAAAATATCTGTATATTCCTCATTCATATTCACAATTTTCAAGTTTCACAAGAATAGAAAGAGGATGGAAAACAAAGGCCGAATTTCCCAAGATGTGCTCCAATAGATAATTGAGCTTTGGTAAATAAGAAAGTGATTTTAAGAAATACTTTCCACCATGGGGCAATTCTTTCCAATCAATAGAGCATGTTACAAGACTGCCTGGAAGAAGATGTGTATATATTGTCCTAATGCAGAGAGGGTTTGAGGGTCTATAGACTCTCCAAGGACCACAGCTGAGAATTGCAGAACTTACAGAAAATACAGGACTGGTATTTTAATCGTGACTAGCTTCTATGGAAATATTTCTGCTGGAGGTCCTGGACGTCTTGTTTAGACACATGGCATCTTTGACTCTATCAGATATCAACAGAGCAAAAATCTAAAAAGTGACTTTATTAATAATTTTATAATGGGTTATGTTTGAGTCTTCCAACTGGACAATAATCCAAAAACAAACCTAAAAAAACAACACAAAAATGGGTCACTGGGTGTTATTTTGGCAAATGGAGCTTTTAAAAGTATTCAATAAAAGGGTACCAAGTGAATTGTGTCCAGTGTGTATTAGAGTAAAAACATCAATTTCATTATAATATTTCCCTGCTTTAAATTCTTATTCTTATTAACAGAAGTAAAGCACATTAAACATGATGGAAATGATGTAAAGACACATAATCTTGGGAATTTGCTCTCAAAGTGCATCCCTGTCCTGCTCAAGTGCAACAGATAAGAGATATTATAATTCTCCAGAAATGAAAACTTTATTCAAACAAACTTTTTTCAGTCAACACACTCGATTACTACAACGTAAGTGCAAAAACGGCATCCCATTCCACATTTTCTTGATTGATGTTTGCTATTATTATATTAGGTGTGTTCGACTGGCTGGCGCTGCAGCTGCCGATCAGTGTATGACATTAGCACAGTGAGAGCGTTTGACAGCTGATGTCCCCATATGTTCATTATATTTAACCGCCTCGTTGTACTTTGTTGATGTCCACGTACACAGACCGGTGAGCGTCATTGAAGGCCTGGTGTGATTGAGAGCAAACATGAGAGGTCAGAGGCCCAAGGCAGGTGTGGCCTAGTATATATATTTTTTTATATAGCTAAAATAGCCCCAACAATGAGAAAGTAGCTAAATTTGGTGACAAAATCCCTCAAAGTGGCAGTACTGATACACGGTGACAATGACCTCAGGGCCATACATATCTAGTTCTCAAATACAGCAAATCACAACTTTTTGGCCTGTGCAGCTCTACTCTTTGATACACAATTTCAAATGAAACTTAAAATCCAATGTTAAATGTATCAGAACCGATGCACACTACTTTTGCTTCCTGTTTCCAACAGAACCGCCAATGTTCGGTCTGGAAGAGCGTAAGTGATCTAGGCTGACGGGTGTCTTTGTGGCACCTCTCATCCGTTGTTATGGGTACGGCATCCTCTCTGGTGAGTCCCGGTGAGGTGATCGAGGATGGAGTGGGGTGAGTGGGGAGGGGAGGCATGTGAGATACCGGTGGAGGTGAAGCCAAAGGCTCAAGTCTGCTACGGAGCTCCTTCCGTCGCGGGCCCTCGTGTCATCGTGGGCGCCAGCTTCAAATCTACCGGATCTGTGGAACTGGAGTACGCGGCTGAGTATGAAAGGCTCAGGAAGGACTATGAGATCTTTCGGTCAGCAAGAACAATGAGGTTGCCTCCATGCAGAAGAAAAAGCCAAGCTGGATGAGGAGAACAAGAGACTGCGCTACGCTGAGCTGCAGGTTTGAGGAGAATAACAAATCAAGCTTTTAATGTGGGGCTGTGACAGATTGGGCAGAAATAAAGACAAATTAGTAAAGAATATGAGGAAAACAAAAGATTAAAAAAATATATATACCTTAAAACAGACGTGCAAGATTTTTAGAAATGTACTGTTTATATATTTGGTTGTTGTATGAATTTGCAAAGCTTTTATGCTATTTAAAAAAAAAAAAAAAAAGTAAACAGGCAAAGGGAATTTTTAAGGTATATTTATTTATATATTTATTTAAAAAATGTAGTTATTCATTTATTAAATTCAGGTCAAATTATCTGGTTTATTTGATGTAAAGTTCATATTATAAGAGGTTTTCTTGGCACACAGTTTAAAGATGCTTATTATGATTTCCTTTGACGTTTTATGATTTTAATGCATTTTTGGCTGTTCCATATGACAATGGGAAAAAGTTTAATAAAAGCTAAATATTTTTTCAAATAATGATTTATTACAAGATAAAAGCATCCACTAAATGTCCAAATATAAATGAAATAAATATTTTATAATAGTATAATAGTATAATAAATATTTATAATAATATTTAAAACAAAAAATGCCATTCTTTATATTATTTTTACCTTAATTTTATTATCAAGACAGTTCAGTATGATATAACACTTTTGACCTTTTCCTCTAAAAATATCAAAATAGTTTATTATCATACCATGTAATATCATGGAGTGTAAACTACATTTTAATTTTTCATTCATGAATCGATTTTAAATCAGTAAATCAGTGGATGTACCCATGTATCAAGTACAAAGAAATGTTGAAATTAATGTTACTTTTCTCAAGATTTATATAAAACGACTTTTTTTTTTTTTTTTTTTTTTTTTTTTTCAAAAGTACATTTTGCTGAATCTGTGTTTCTCTGGTTGTCAGGCCCTTCAGAAGACTTACCAGAAGATTCTTGAGAGAAGGAAAGTGCCCTGGAGGCAAAGTATCAAGCCATGGAGAGAGCTGCTACCTTTTGAACACGACAGAGACAAGGTTAAGCGGCAGTTTAAGGTGCGAATCTCATTCTCTTCTCTCCCACGTCAACTGACTCATGGTGATTCTTACTTTGCGAAATCCTAAATCTTCACAAGCCCTGTCTGAAACCTTTTTGCTTTTACATTATGCCTCTTTAGCCTTTAGCTGTTCTAGCGTTCAGTGTGTTCTTTCATCTTTATTTCTGTCCTAAATCGCCCTGCAGATATTCCGTGAGACTAAAGAAAAGGAAATTCAGGATTTGCTGCGGGCAAAACGAGATCTAGAGTCAAAACTTCAACAGCTGCACGCTCAAGGCATTCAGATTTATGATCCAGCAGACTCGGATTCAGACGACAACCACACCACCGTCACGAGTAAGAGATTATTTATCAAAATCTATCATCAAGATCTATCATTATTCACAGTTAATCATTTCCCAGCACTATTGATCTATTGGTTTGTGTGTTCAGAACGTTTTTTTTTTCTCTCCCAACTGTCCCAAGTTTTCACGAAACTCTAGATTGGAGCATTATTGTAAAATCAAAATTTCTGTACAAATTCATCCCTAATTTCCACTCTGTGCAGCTGCAGGAACTCAGTGTGAGTACTGGAGTGGAGGCATTTTGGGAAGTGAGCCGTCTATGGGCAGTATGATGCAGTTACAGCAGACACACAGGGGTCCTGAATTCGCTCACAGTCTCATCGACGTGGAGGGGCCGTTTGCCAATGTCAGCAGAGGTGAATTTGCACCTGTGCGTGTGCTTGTTGTAGGTGTACATGTGCGTATGCTGATGTTAGTGTGTTGGTGTTTCAGATGACTGGGATGCAGCTGTAGCCAGTCTGCTGCAAGTTTCTCCTCACGTCTCTCAGGCTCTGTGGAGTAACACAGTCCGCTGCTACCTCATATACACGCAGGAGACCAGAGCGGAGCTGCAGGCCTTTATACAAGTACACACGCTTAGATACGTTAACACATACGTGCGTTATCACATTTTAACACTCTTCATCAGTTTGTCTCTCTCTCTCAGACTCATTCTTTGAAGCTGCAGAGGTTTTGTGAGTGGTTTGGGACATTTCTACCTAAGCGTGTCGTTTTCTGAAGAGAAGGCTGCTCTGTTTGCCGCTGAACGCAGGCTGGAGATCGAGAGGAGCTCTGTGTGCGTGCTGCTGCTCAAGTCCTCGGTGTCCAGGTGATCTTTCTGTCTGTACTTTTTGTCATGTTATTGTCACATTTCTCTGTCGAATGAATCTGCTGAATCTGTTTTGTTGTTTTAGTTGCGTTGTAGAGGATGTGGAGGAAGCGTTCGTGAAAACCCCAGACTCTCGGCCTCTCTTGCTGTATTTGCGAACCGGTGAGAGAAAAGGAGAAAAGGAAGAAGTCTCAACCCTTAGCCCATCGACTAGAGACTTGCTAGAGAGAGTTAACAAAGCTGACAAGAGTGCCAAACTTAAGGTAATTTAAAAAGCTATGGGTTGAAAAATTTTGTTGATATTCCTGAAGGCTCTGAAGATTCTTTTTTCTTTTTTTGGAAGATCACAGGGGTTTCAAAATTATTTCTTTATTTTTTTCTAAACTTACTATAGGTGATAAAATTTCTTTTAGGAGTTCTTCTTTTATAGGAACACACCACTATTTTTGAAAATAGGCTCAATTTCTATCTTTCCAAATAAATTTTACTGTCTCCAATTCCTTTCAGCTGATTTCTGTGTCTGTCGGTAGCGTTTTTAGTTGCAGTTTAGCATGTGGTCCTGTTGGTTGTGTTGTCGGGAGTTGGCCTATTTTCAGGCTCTGCGTAATACTATAGCATTATAGTATTATATTACGTAATACTATCAATTTCCTTGATAATTATGCCAGAATTAGAGTATAGTCTCTATATTGGCCTAAAATTCATAACTTTCCCTTTTCCAACAGTCTTACTAAATGATGTAACTACAGAAGAGTCGAGTTTTAAATAATTGAATAGATTATTTGAGTAATATGCTAATGGTCTATTTAGATTCAATGATCTACGTGCTATCACCAGACTCAGAGATTGACTGGATGGATTCAGAAACTCTAGGGCAGTTGGAAAACTGAGCCTATATTCAAAAATATTGGCATGTACCTTTAGGTTTCTTCTCACATATAGCACTAATGAAACACATGTTATTTATATAGCAATCGTAGTAAAACCTCACACTTTTAGAAAAAGGATTACAACTTGACTCTATGTGGTTAGTTGTGTTTTTAAGGAAACACAAATTTCCTTGAGATAATAATAACATGCACTACTTTAAGATTCTAAGCATTTTAGGTCTTATTTAGATCTTATTTCTTTGACCCCTTTGTTTACTGTTTCACATGGAAAAGGCAAACCTTTGGCAATCCACTACATACATTCCATCTATTACATTGGTCTGTCAGTTTTGAATGCAAACAGCCAGTGTGTGTTTTTATGACCTCTTAGACTCATCGAATGAAGTCCAGGATCTTTTGTTTGTTTAGATTAAATATCTAAAAAGTCGCCATGTTTTGGTCAAAAATTACCAAGAAACTTAGTTCACTTTATTTTGGTGAATTAACGTTTTCTGCAGGTGGTGGATCATGCAGGGTCTGTGGAGGAAGGTGCTGCTCTTATCTTCACTCAGCTTGAGAGAGAGTTGTCAAACAGGTACAAACATATGCAAACAGGAAAACACAAGAGGGTGTTGTGGTTAATAGCATTTTTGTGCTTAATGTTCTTGCTTTAACTGATCGTGCACTTAGATATGATTTGATTAAAAATAACCCAGCTATAAAGAGCTTCGAAACTATTGGCAAGCACACATTATTTTAAACAAACAATGCAAATAGGGTTGCTTATTATTGTCAGCCTATATTTTGGGCTCAAAATGAACACACAACGAAAACACTTTACAATAAGGTTCATTAGTTAACCTAAGTTAACAAAACAATTTAACATGAACTAAGAATGAACAATACTTCTAAAGTGCAATACTTCTTTCAGCATTTACTAATGGATTACTAAAATCAGAAAGTTGTGTTTGTTAACATTAGATAATGCACAGTAAGCTAACATGAATTATCAACGATTGGTTTTTTTTATTATCTAATGTTAACAAAGATTATTAAATACTGTAATAAATGTATTGTTTGTTGTTTGTTTATGTTAGTTAATGCATCAACTAATGTTAACAATTGAGTGTTACCTTTACCTTTATGGAACAGAAAGTGTGTTAAACTAAAGTGTGTTGAGATAAACTAACCCAGCCACTAAAGTGAAAAAAAAACCTCTCTAACGCTTTGAAAATCACCCAAAGTTTGAGTAAAAAAAATATAAGCATTGTTTAGAGCGTGGCTCACTATTTTAAGGTTCCGGAAGAGGACCGTATTTTATAAAGGAGATCCATAATGTTAAACAAAAAGACATTTGTACAAGATGTGTCTCTTGTTCTTTAGGAGTTGTTAGGATTGGAGTTAGAAGAGAGTGGAGCGCGGTGGAGAGAGAGAAGAGGAAGACTCTGGTGATGTGCTGTGGGATCTTCATGATGAGCAGGAGCAGATTGAGGCGTTCCAGCAGGCTTGCAGCGCTGCTTCCAGATTCAGCTTCCAGAAGGCATGATGGCTTTGTTATTTTGTGTATTTTATCATAGCTGAATGTACATACAGTACATATTATTATTATTATTATTACTATTATTATTAGAGCAACCAAATATGAAATATGACGACGAATGGCAAAAAATGTGTTGAAGGTTGTTTCGCTTCTTTTTTTTTTTCTTTCTCAGTATGTCGACCGACTCAATGACATGGTAGCCGCCCCTCCACCCACCCCACCATTGCTGGTATCTGGTGCACCTGGATCGGGAAAATCACTTCTGCTTGCTAAATGGTTGTTTCATCTTAATTCTTGATATTAGGTATTTTTGCACAATGTACATACATTTTCACAGTCTAAACAATGTCATTTTCCGCAGGATAGAGTTACAGCAGAAAAACTCTCCCAACACGCTCATCCTGTATCACTTTACGGGACATCCTCTCTCTAGCAGCACAGATCCAGTCCTCATCATTAAGCGCCTCACAGTGAAGGTCAGACATTTTTGAATTTTGAATTCAGAATTTTTTTATGTAAATGCATGGACACACATGGACGTCTGCTCTCAAGACCCTCCTGAAACATATTTTCAATGATTGACACCACATAGTTAGGTCACATTCAAGGGTTTTATTATAGACACAATACAAGCATAGTTAACTAAATATAGAACTTTCCTCTGAATAAGTTCTCTTTCCCAATCGACCTTGTAGCTGCTCCAGCATTTCTGGTCTATTTCCGGTCTTTCGATGGACCCTTCTAAGATCCTCGAAGAGTTCTCCGCTGGCTAGAGCGGCTGTCTGCACGCGTCACCATGGCAACATCATAATCATTATTGACTCCATTGACCAAATACAGGTTACACTTCCTCAAATAATCTTCCTCATTGCTGTGGTATTTTTGTGGTCTGTCATCATGTTTATCAATCTACGATGATGGAAAACGCCTACATTTATATGCGGGACCTTTTGTCTTTTGTTGTGGGAGTTAATAGTATGGATTTTTACCTTTTGTCGTTTTAAATATTTAGATATTAGATATTTGTTATTGACTAGATTGTTTGTGTATGACTTTTTTGTGTGTTTTATTTGAAAAGAAAAAAATGATAGAAAATAGTATAGCATTTTTATTTACCAGCCATTATTTTTTGTATTCCCCAGAATGCTGAGCGACACATGAAGTGGTTGATTGATCCTCTTCCTGCTAATGTGAGAGTACTGGTGTCAGTTAATGTGGAGACCTGCCCACAGGCATGGAGGTTTGTAATGCAAAAAAAACATTTAAAAACCTAATATTGCACATTCGTATAATATTACACACATGTAGACAATCACAAAACATGTTCTGCTCTTTAGATTGTGGCCCACGCTGCACCTAGACCCACTCGATCCCAGAGGTGAAGACTGTCATCAGCACAGAGTGTGTGAACAGTGATATCAAACTCACCAAAGATCAGGTAGGCATCCTTGTCCGTCTGTGTTCATATTTATGTATGAATTTTGAGTATGGGTTTTGTCTGTATTGCTTGCAAACAGGAAAAGAAGTTGGAGAGACATTGCCGTTCAGCTGCGACATGCAACGCGCTCTATATCTCATTACTGGCGAGACTTGTTACATGCAGTGAGTAGATTGTGAAATTGTGGTGTTTGTGGGTCTGTGGTATGTCAATTTTACAATTTTTTTTTTTGCAATGCGAGTCGAACAATGACGATGTTGGACTGGCTCTTTCAACGCCTGAACCTCAACCCTATCGAGCTAATTTGAGGACAGTCGGACAATAACACCAAACAGATCTTTTGTACATTCAAAGAAAAGCCTTTGGCTTGAATTGCAGAAAGCATGGGATAACGTTACTGTTTCAGGAGTTTCATAAGTTCATAAGGTATATGGTGACGCTATGCCAGAGACATGCATGGCTGTAACTGCTACAAAGGTAGACATACCAAATTTTCATTTTAAAGGTGTATAAAACCTGTATGACTCACTTCATCTGATATTTGTTGTGCTCAGAGCAAACACCATGCACATTGTAAAATGAAATAATGTTTTAATAATGTTCTAATAATTTGTCCACCACTGTATATATTGTAGAATGTTAATTTTCAAAAGTGACAAAGGTATCATTTCATTTTGAAATTGACAAATTTCTGCTAGAGCAAGCTTGGTTTAATACAAGTGAAACATTTATTGTACAATGTTTACAAAAAATAAATAAATAAATATATATATATGTATGTATTAAAAATGTGTGTGTGTATATATATATATATATATATATATATATATATATACAGTATATATATATATATATATATATATATATATATATATATATATATATATAGTAACATTAAAATGCCAACATTTCTGTTAAGTAATAAGGGAGGGGTGGCTTTAGACCTACAGTAATCTTAAAACAGCCAGTAGTCTCTCTTTAGCACACCCTTTGTCTGATTTTATGTTTAATCTGTCAGCTCTAGATCTTCCTGGACATTGGAGAAGACTCTACAGCAGTGTGCATCGTGTCAAGATACAGTATCGCTATACAGACTGGGCCTGAAGGTGGCGCTAGACTCACTCAGCACAGATCGGGAAAACACTTAATGAAAGAGGTCACCTATACAAAGTTAGCTGTCCGAAGAAGAGTATTGCTAAAAAAACAACTTATAACTTATGTGAATTTCTACTTCTGCAGTTATTGTGCCTCGTGTGTGCCAGTCACAACGGCATCAGTGAATCAGAGGCTTTGGAGCTGTTCCCAGACCTGAATTTTCCCGCCTCACCTCAATGCTCCACAGTCTGGAGAGACTCCTCATCATTACCTACACCTGTGGTCTCGTTCGCTTTCAGCACCCACAGGTGTGTATGTCTGAAACTAACTGTTACTCTGAACTTTGTTGGGTGTATTTTAACGGAGGTAAATTAAAGGGAACTGGTTTGTGTAACTGAGTATCATTTCCAGGCATGTGAAGCGGTCAACCAAGAGTTTCTGGATGGGGGCAAATGTCGTGGATCCTACAGAGAGAAAATCATTCGGTTCTTCAGTGAACAGCTGAAGTAAGATTACTTAATGCAGTTAATGTGGATTTATGTGTGTTTCTGTATTCTCTGACCTGGGAAGAGAATTGTTTAAATCTGAGGAGAAAACAATTGCTGTGATTTCAAGGCTGAACACACTTAGAATCTGTAAATGAAAAGGTGATACTAATTACATGTATTTTATTTTATTTTAAAAATGTTTTATTGCAGAATAATGGCATTATAGTATTAGTAATATTTTACATTTATTTTGTATGTATTTGTTTTACAAATTTAAATAATAAAGTAAATTAAAAATTTTATTACAGTACAATTGTACTATTGTAATAGTAATATTTTATATATTTTTTGCAATATTTACCACATTTACAATATTTTGTATTGATTTATTTTACAATTAGTAATCATTATTATTATATGACAAATAGCTGCCATGTTGGATCGTTTTGTTAAATAATTTTTGTTGGTTCAGGCAAGAACGAAAGTGACATGGAGGGTGGCTGATGAATTGCCGTGGTTACTGCAGCAGCAGGAAGATCAAGTAAACTTCAGATGAGTTTGCTTAACTTGTTTGTGTCCCAGAACCTGTACAAGAGGTGCGTTCTTACGTTCCTGCTGTATCTCGGATTCTTGTGTGGATCTGTGTCTAAAATGACGCCTTTGGTGCTGATGTGCGTTCTCAGGGGTCATTTCTCTGAGCTGCTGGCACACTGGCAGTTTGTTGGTAAGGATAAGTGCTCAATGGCGACGGAGTATTTGACTCATTGAAAGACTTTGAGAAGACCTGTGAGAGTGAGCAGAGCATGAGCCAACTGGCGAACCTGTCACGAGACACTGGGCCGCTTCCTCAAAGACCTGGGAATGCTCAGTCAGGTGATACAGACCGAAAAGACTGATGATCACCTCCGTTTTCGTTTTGAAGTGTGCGGAAATGACGTGTATGTGTTGTATTTAAGGCGGTGGCCCCCTTGCAGCGATCTCTGGAGATCCGTGAGACGGCTCTGGATCCGGACCACCCAAGTGTGGCTCAGTCCCTGCACCAGCTGGCAGGGGTTTACGTTCATTGGAGGAAATTTGGAAACGCAGAGCAGTTGTACAAACAAGCTATGGAGATTTGTGAAAACGCCACGGCCCTGAACACAGCACTGTGGCTAGAGAACTAGACTCACTCTCACTCCTCTACCAGAAGCAAAACAAGTACAGAACATTTTTTTAATTCATATTCCATTACGCAGTTATTGCAGAGCTTTGTTCCAAGTCCTAGTGAGATGCCTTGTTTAGTTGTTAAATACTGTATTTTATTGGTCATTTCCTATCTATCAG
Organism: Puntigrus tetrazona; assembly: GCF_018831695.1. Lineage (NCBI taxonomy): Eukaryota > Metazoa > Chordata > Actinopteri > Cypriniformes > Cyprinidae > Puntigrus > Puntigrus tetrazona. Next base: position 15,866,265 of record NC_056722.1, on the reverse strand, counting down.
ACTATAAGATGTTTGTTTTCTATTTGTTTTTGATTTGTTTTGTTTTATCTAGATATGAGCAGGCCGAGAAGTTGAGAAAGAGATCGGTCAAGATCAGACAGAAGACGGCACGACAGAAAGGCCACATGGTAAGGAAAGGCCAAATAATCATTTTAGCCACTTTTGTGTAAGACTTGGTCCCACTCAAATAACAGCATCTCTTATACAGTATTTGCTTGTGTTGTTTTTAGTATGGTTTCGCTCTCTTGAAGCGACGGGCACTGCAGTTAGAGGAACTTACTCTTGGCAAAGACTCAGCTGATTGTGCCAAGACTCTAAATGAGCTTGGAGTGCTTTATTACCTGCAGAACAACCTGGAGTGAGTAAATCTTCATTTCGTGCACACCACACATCCTGAACTGTGCAATGCAGATTTTCAGTCATGGATAATGAGAAAAACTAATCTAAATCTAATCTACAACCGTTTTAGTAGATATTTTTGCATTGTTGGGGTATTGTTGAATTCTTTTTACTAAATATTTTGGACATATTTTTTCAGGCTGCTCAAAAACATGTTCAAAAAAAACAGTAGTATTTGCACTGTATTCTTCCCAATGAGTGGGTTAAGCAGGGTCTACTTCTTCTACATGCCTGTCATGGGAGTTGTTTTCTTTGCAACCAAAGTAGCACCTTAACAGTCGTGTCTTGGCCCCACATGATGTGTATTGATCTTCCAATGAGCTCTATGAGCCTCTGTGGCATTTTCTTCATCATGGTGATGTCCAAAGTTAACACAACATACCCGAGAGACAGGTTGGTTCTTCTATCTCTGTACATTTTCAGTGTACAGGTGGAGCTAAATGAGAGCACACATTGAGTTTGCGTTTCCTCTTTCAGATCTCTCTGCAAAGTACGGCTTCCTCAAAGTTTCAGATGGTGTCATATATATCAAACCTGTCACTGTGCCTCGCTAAGACTATAATACTCATGTTTTTTTGTGTTGGTGGAGGTGTTTATGAGCTTTGCACTGCTTTGTGTGCAGGGGTAGCTGGCGTAACCAGTATCTTTTTATTTTATTTTATTTTTTTAATAATCACCACCTACTCTCAGAGTTTTCAGAGATTTGTGAATTTGCATTTTCATCCAGCCTGTATTAATGTTTTTTTGAACCAGTCATAAAAAAAAAAAAAACATCTCTTGTCTTGAAAATGGTTTAAATGTCTTTCCTTGTGTAATATACTCAATAGACAAAAGACTTACTTTGTTGTTGTAAACTATTCTTATATTTTAGTACTTTATTAATAATGCACATTTTCCATTTGCATTTATATAATGAGAATTTGAACGTTTTTATCACCTAGTGCTGCAAAAATGTTCTTGACCCGTTCCCTGGAGATGCGCCAGCGTGTGCTGGGACCGGATCACCCTGACTGCGCCCAGTCTCTGAACAACCTAGCTGCTCTTCACAGCGAGAGGAAAGAGTACGAGAGTGCAGAGGAGCTGTATGAAAGAGCACTTGACATCCGTAAACTCGCACTCGCACCAGATCATCCTTCTCTCGCCTACACCCTCAAACACTTGGCCATGCTTTATAAGCGCAGGGTGAGAAACCGCATGAAAGAGCCACAACTTACAAGCACTGCAGAACCAGTAGCAAACAAGTGGCGATTATGCATACAGCCATTCTGCAATGTTGTGCTTTTGTCTTTTTAATTGTCTGTCTGTTTGTGTGTATGACAGGGGAGGCTGGAAAAGGCAGTTCCTCTATATGAACTGGCTCTTGAAATCAGAGAGAAGAGCTTCGGGCCTAAACACCCCAGTGTTGCCACCGCTTTAGTTAACCTTGCAGTGCTCTACTGCCAGCTGGTGAGAAACATTTGGTCTTCTCCATTGTAAAACTATCAGTTCGTTCTCTGATAATTTGACTCTTTTTGATGTGTGTTTGTGTTGCAGAAGCAGCACAGTGATGCTTTGCCTTTATACGAGCGTGCTCTAAAGGTATATGAGGACAGTCTTGGCCGACTGCACCCTCGTGTTGGAGAGACTCTGAAAAACCTGGCTGTACTCAGGTTAGCCATGTTTTCTTAACTCGGCTGTGCCAGTTAGATTCACAGTACATTCAACAAAAGTGTTAGGCAGCAATTAAGAACTTGTGCTCATAATGATTACAGTGCAAGGACAATATTGCATTAATTTGACAGTTTTGCGCGTTAACCTACGTTTGGCATCATGTGGAATCTTTACAAGGTTTCGAAATTTTCGAAAAATCGAGGAAAAGTAACTGTATCTGCAAACCAGAATTGTGTGACTTGGGCCGGAAATAACCACGTAGCAACAACCCATAACACCCTATTACACTCTTGCTTTCTCAGCTATGAAGAGGGAGATTTCGAGAAGGCTGCTGAACTGTACAAGCGAGCAATGGAAATAAAGGAGGCAGAGCCATCTCTGGTGTGCGGTAAAGCCCCCTCACATCACTCATCTAGCGGCGATACCATGAGCCTGCGAAGCCCCCCCTTACCTCACACTTCAAGGTGACACCTGAGCCCTCAACATTTACCAATGTCAACTCTTACCTCTATTAATGAAGCCATATTGGCCACACTTGATGTGTTCGGGCATGTGCTTGAAGTCTAGATGCAGCAATCAAATACTTGCATGGTAAGAAAACATTGGATTCCGACATGGTTTTCAATCCTACTGTAATTTACAGTATGTATCAGTGTTTTAATGTGTCATAAGTTTTTTTTTTTCAATGCAGCACTTCATAGCTTCAGCATACCAATGACATTTCGGATGCACTGGTGTTAAGCGTAGTAGTGTTTAGCAAAGTGACTATTATCAGAATAGTGTTATTTATGGAAGGACACCTCAGAGTAAGAAAAAAATGACTGTTAGAATGCATTTGGAAGATATAAAGGCACGAGAGATACTGAGTTGTGAGACCTGAATAAGATGTCCCAATTGCAAGAACTAAAGTCTAAATTACAAAACATTAGGTTTTGGAAATGATTTGAAAGTTACAATAAGGAGAAAAATTGTAATTACAAGATTATGGCGTTACAATTATGTACGAAGGCACAATTGCAATAACGTTGCTATAAGATTTGAAGTCATTTGGAGAAATAACATTGTAATGTGAATTTGGGTAACATTTACAAAAACATACATTTGCAATCGTGATATATGAAAATATGAAGCAAAAAATAATTGCATATCAAGATATGAAGCTGCAGTTACAGAGTGTGAAGCTGCAACGTCAATAGTGCAATGATCTTGTGGCAAAAGGTCATAGTAATGAAGCATGATTCATTGCCAAATATTACTTATAAGCTCGAGTACAAATTGAATGACTTGGCTAAAGTTCAAAATGTTGGTTGCAAAAAATATAACTACCTTTTTAGTATTTCGTACGATGTCACTGTGCGTCAATGTATCCGCTTCTTCCAAAGCGCTTTTCACTTGCATGGTACAAAGCTTTTGGAAAAGCTGACGTGTGACCAATTTCAGACGATTATTTTCAGATGTCTAGCAAAAGTCAAGCATAATGAAAGTTTACATTATGTGAGAATTGCAATTCAATGCTTAGTTTTTAAATGTAAAATATGTGGTTCAGGTCTCGGCTCCCTCCTGAGATCTGTGAACTGCTTCCTGTCATGCAAAAGTAACTTTTATCATCAGAATTCAGAATTGTAAATTGCGCAGCATTACTGAAGGACAGCGGTCATGTATAGCAATACAAAACACTATAAAATCATATCAAAATACAGGTAATAAAGGCTGATTTTATTGTATTCAGTATTTTATTTATTGTGTAGGCGTCACATTTTTAAGAAGCATTTAAGCGGTTCAGCACCACAGAACTCAGCATGTGCAATAATTCTATTTGTTGTGATGCACAGTGACCGTGTCTGTATGTGTTGTTTAGTTTATACAGTGACTGTTAATCTGAAAAGATGCGTCCCATATGACTTTTGACCCATATTTTTGTATTTGGAAATGGTACTGCTTTTTTTTTTTTTTTTTTTTTTTGAACTGTGTGAATTGTCTCTGTGAAATACCTTGCCATATCGCTTCTATCTAGTTTTCATGGTTACCCGTTTACTTAGGAGACGTGTATAATGAAAAATGTAAAATACTAAATAGATGCAAAACAGTGGATATGCCGAACTCTAATTTTGAGCGTCTTGCAAATACTTGTGGGTGCTTAAAACTATTTGGAACGGTGCTAAACGTGAATCGCGTAACGTGCCTCATTTTTGTAGCGAAATTATCTTTGGACTGTTGGAGGCTAATTATGTCATCATTTACTTCCATTAAGGTTTGTATTACATCACGTTGTTGTCGTCATACAATTTCCGGTCCTTTAGAGATGTTTTTATACACTGCCAAATGAGGTCCGTTTTATACCCAAATTCCTCTAATGCGCACGATCCATGTACAAAATATTGTTTATTGTCTGCCAATAAATGCATAATTGAATGAAAATAAGAGTCGCCGAGATTTTGACACCTATCGCAAGGCTTCTTCATAATGAAGTAGTTTAAATGCAGGAAAAGCAAAATGGAATGTAACAACAATAAATGTATTTTTATTTGCATTATTACAATGTCATACCATTCGACAAAGCAGTCAGAATCGGGCCGATGATGAAATGTCTGAAATATTCATGTGATGTTCTTTAAAACGTCTGGCTGGGGCGTCTACAAGCACGTTCAGATTTAGACGCGAGGATAACATTTAGATGTGTGACTGAAGTTGTAACCGTTTCTGTCACATAGCTGTTAAACAGTTATTTAAAAAAACAACAACAAAAAAAATCTTTGAGATTTGTTCTGTAAACCATTCTGTGACAACCGTGAAACATTAACATCAGCAGTATTAAGACTTTCGGTTGAAGTAAACCTGTAAACATCTTGAGTGTTACAGGCTGCTTGCAAAACCAGTATAAATAAAAAAAAAAAAAAACACTAAACCCAAGCTCATTCATTATGAGACTTCGGATGTTAAATGTAAGTACAAAATAATGAGTTTGTCTTTAGTGTGTGTGGGAAAGTTTAGTTTCTTCCGAGTTCAAGGACGTCATTTTCCTTTTGTTTGTTGTTCCCTTACATCTTTCTCATCTGAGCCATTAGCTCTTCTAAACTCTGATCCGTTTCCTCCACCGTCTCCCCTGATGCTCCATCCTGGCAAAAAACAAAGAACACATGTATTACACATACACGGTAATTAAGAGACGATATAATTGATTAATTATAACTATTACCAAGGCTGCATTGCATTAATAAAAAAAGACTAATTGTCAAATATTATTAACTTTTAAAATAAAATGTGAAAATGGCATTTATTTGTAATAAAAATCTTTTGCAACATAAATGTCTTTCGATTTTGATTAAAGCATCCTTGCTGAAAAGTATGACTTTATTAAAAAAACGAAATTTTAAATGTTATTATTAATTATTTATCAGGTAAATGCTTTTTTTTTTTTTTTCACAGGAAGTTTGAGCTATTATTATTAATCATATTAGCATCTAACCCAAACCTGCGCTGTCAAACGTTTAATCACGATTAATTAGATCCGAAATTGTCCAAAGACAAAAATGGGTATTGTTTTGGTTTTAGGATAACTTTGATGAAAGGTTTTGATCCTTTTCAAAATGTTGACTACTGTATAAGCACACACACAGGTTTTGGATTTGAAAATACTTCCATGTATATATTTATATTCATATAATTGATATTATTTATACATTTTGTAAACACTTAAACATTCTTAAAGGTATAAGTGCATGTGTGGGTGTATAAATGTACACAGTGCACACTATGCAAACAAACACTTTTATTTGCCGCTACTAAAATATTATAAAATGCAACTTCACTCTGTTGTGTTAGAACTCAGTGGCTCGTACTTTCTCAGGTATGGTGTAGGCTACGGTAATGCCCTCGGGCAGATCTGGTACCGGTCCTGATGCGTCCTGAAGCTCTGCCTCTGACACCTCAGACACCAGCTCAATGCCTGGCAGGAAACAACACCGTGTTCAAGGTTACATAACATTTAAAGCTTTCTCGTTTTATGAATGAGGAATGTGATGTGCGTGGAATGCCAACCCCATTCATTGTCCTCGTGCACCACTTCCTCTTCTTCCTGTAATACTTCCTGCTTTGGTCGCTCTGCTTCTTTTTTCTGGAGTAAGGAAGGAATAACACGTCACATACTGGTAGTATTAATACCAACTGGTTATCATAATATGCCTTTTTACATCCTAGATTGCACAACGTACAAGAAACAGTTGTTGTTACTAATTAAGGAAAAATGTTTTGATAATTAACAATGTTCTGGTTAAATAATATTTATTAATCAATAAATCTCCCTTTGAATGGTACGGCAGTAGTACATAAAAATGAGTATGTTTGTATTTGTAGGAGCGTCACCTTGTACTCGTCCTGCTGTCGTCTGCAGTGTCTGTCGTCACACTGTGGGTTGGCCTTCATTGTCATGCTTGGGAAGAAATCCTGCATGGCATTGTAGCCCAGGTAATAACTCACGGTCCCAAACCCCAGCAAATACCTGGAACACAGATAATTAAGTAAAATGAGTTCAATAATTTAAAAAGAAATTTTTAAATAATACATTTGCTTAATGTTACTTTTTTAAAAGAAACTTGGGAATGGGGAAAAAAAAAAACCCATTAAAATTATTTTAATATTTTCATGAGCTGATATTGTGGTTAGGGTTCAGGACAGCCGCCTCCCAACTGAAAGCACCCGACAAATTTTATTTATATATAAATTACAAATATTTTGAATATTACTGTGGGGTTTAATTTGACAATAAAAAATCTATGACTTGAACACTTAAGATCTGAATGCCTTTTAAATGTGTTTTTTTTTTTTTTTTTTGGTTGTGAGACAGCAGTTTGCACCAGTTCTGTAGAATAGCCCACATTATATGGTAAGGTTAAGGAAGCTGGTATAGTGGTCTGTTGGCATCTCCACGTGGTTCTGTTTGGTACTGCAGCTTGACTTGTTAGAAAACGATCTAAGCAAATGTGGCATAATATCTTTCCCCTCACGGTTTTTGCTGTTGTACTGTATACATAAATTTTTAATTATGAAAAAAAAAAAAAAAAAAAGCCTTATCTTTTACCTTCTTGGTAAAACCCTTTCTGTGAAAATATAGAATGTAGCTTTCTGTGAATAGTCCTCAAACTTGAGCAGTTATTTTTATTTAAATTGTGACGTCTTAATATTTCTGGACTAAATCAAACTGTGATGCATGTTAAAATTGTCAGATGTGGCACCCATGCAATATAAAACGTATGTTTTTTATATCATGTATGGATCAGTCAAGTGCAGTGCTTCAGTCAACTAAGTGTTGGTCTTAAAATATTTCTAACAATTTAAAGTTTATACTCATGAATACTAACGGCTTGCAGAAAAAAAAGAAAGGGCATGTTTTTAGAATGATACTAAAAGGCCTTTTAAATGCTAAAACGTCTAAATTATCACTCATGCAGTTAAACTAGACCATGGAAATTTCTACAGTATGCTTTATCGATATTAAAAACAGCATGATTTAGTCTGTGCTGAATCATCAGGATTGCGATGAAGTCTTACTTCAGGACATTCTGCACAAGGAGCCCAGCGACTACTCCCATTGTGGTGGGCAGACTGGCAGCACAAACCCCATCTCTCTTCAGTGTCTTCTCGTCGATATTTGCAGCCACTACGAGAGGAGGTGCACACTGACACACACACACACACACACACACACACAGATCAATGTTTCCAACCTAACTGACACTTGGCAGAAATTACCAGTGTTTTATGGTTTATGGCACAGACGAGAATAAGCATATGAAATAGTTTTAACATTACAATTCATATTCAAGACACACAGCATGTGTTTTGGGAGTGTGAGCGCGTCATACAGCGAAACAAGCAGTTTCTCCAGGGACGATGAGCTGGATGTGTCCAGAAACGGCATTCTCACTGACGCCTGACTCCATCCAGATCCGACCCAGCTCATTACATGCCTGTAGGAGAGAAACAAACCAGCAAATAGCTGCAGTGACTTCGTGGGAAATTAAGTTAAATATTTTCAAAAATATAGAAAAAAGGATTAAGGATTAAACATATATTTGTATATATTAAAATGAGTTCATACGGTCAAAAGCCAAAAGCGTACAGTATTAATAGCCATCCGAGCCTCGGTTGTCAACACAACTGAGGACCAAATCCACAGGCTTCCCCTCCTCAAGTCCTCCATGGCTAAAAACACAAAAGCAAACATTTTTTTATTACAGCCAAATTTAAAAAGGAAGGAAAACTGAGAAAAAAAAAAAAGTGATCACCTAATGCGGTCCATGAAATGCGTGAAGTTGTCCATCGTGGTGATGTTGTAATTGTGGGTCTCAAAAGCAACATCTGGATTAATGTTCCTATGCAGGAAAACACAGTAGTAGTATATTTTATCACGTCAGCATCTTAAGCTCTTTTCACAGCAAAAACAATAATACAAAAATCAAACAAGCACAAGTTGTATTACACAAGATTTTTTACATTAACGTCATAATAATTTAAAACCTTCCTGGCAAAATTATATTAAATTCTTTTAAGTGAGTTTGCAGGAAAACTATTAAAATGGGAAATATCAACTAAATTTCACATTTTTAATCCACTTCACATTTAGTTAAAATATAAATGGAGAAAAAGGAGGTTAGTGAACAAATAAGGTTAATGCAGATTAACCTAGTTTTTGAAACCATGATATAATGTTTTGCGCTTTTATTTCTTTAGACTTGACTAGAAACATCTTGATGCTAACGAAACATTTCTTCTTATTATCAATGATAAAAATATTTATTTATTTGAATCTCGTATATTTAACGTTGCTGTAAGACTATAAATGTGGTGAGTGTCACTTTTGATCATTCTTGCTATATTTACCTAAGAGTGTGTTCTGCAGCCTCAACTTTACTGAGCCCTGCCTGGTGTGGCTGGAAGAAGAGCCGGTTCATGTTGGCCAACTCCACCTTATCATAGTCGAACAGCAGCAACTGCAGGGAAGAAATCACAGACACAGCAAAAAGAGGCATGACAGTCTGTTACTGCAGAGCCAAGGCATGTCTCTGGGGTTATGCTGTTGGCTTCCCTCCTGTACTCAGACTGGAAACACACGCTAAAAGAATGCACCAATTGTACATTAACGGCGCATTCCACAGACAGACAAATCTGTGCGTCTTTACATTTGGTTGATTTGTGCTATGCATTATTCGATCTATATATTGAGGAATGAGGATAAAGGTGCATTACCTTACCAATGCCACATCTGGTGAGCATTTCTGCAGTGACACTCCCACTCCTCCAACTCCCACCACTGCCACAGCATACGAGCGGATTTTCTGAGAATGACAGCAGGTGGATATTGCTCATCTAAACACGAGCAAGCAGTTATCATCAATACACAAGTGTCAGAAATAATAAATACGCATGTTTACCTCGTAGTCTTGAACTATGCCCATCCTTTTGAGTGCCATTAGACGACTGCGAGATATTAAATAGAGAATTTAAGTGACTTTAGTCTCCCATACGTTCAAAAAAAAAAGTAGTAAATAAACACAGCAACGTCAAAATGCTCACCTATATGGGTTCGAGTCTACGACTTCAGCACTCATTTTATCAATTTTTGGTCTGAGGTGATGTTCAGCATCACTTTGCTTCTGTTTGGATTTAATTAGTTCGTTTTCTAACTCACGGATTCGCAGCTTCAGTTCCTCAACGGTTGCCATTTTTTCTTTGCAATTCCTATACCGTAATAAGAGCGAGTTGAAATTATCCGATGGGGAAAATAAAGCACGCCAGCGATTAAAATTAATGTACACGTCCGCACTGTTAGAAATCAGCTGGCGAAGAGTGTGTCTAGATATTGAGCCCGGAGTGAAACATAAAACTCACAGGAACGAAAGTTCCCCCAGTGAACGAAGTTCCCGCAAATTCGTACTGGTTTAAAACATAATACACCACGCGATAACGCATATCATACTACAGTTTTGTGAACCAATTAAAATTAAAGGATTTGATTGAGTAAAACAACTTCTTTACGAATCGCGCGCCTCTTTGTGTAACTATGGAAACAGCCTAAAAACGCGGTTAGTATTTCGAAAGTAATTACACTTACTTCTAAATGTACATAGAGTGAAATATTAGTCGAATTTAACTATTTCTTGAATTTGTGACAATACTGTCCTCCAGTCCTGTGGGTGGCGGTCATTTTGAATTATTTCTCCCATTTTATCAAAGGAACAGAAGTGAAGCGGAAGTTATTTTCCAGAGCTGATGGCGCGAATGACTGGAATACGGTTCCGCAGTCATATATTTTCAAAATAAAATACAGGCAGATTAGCAAATTAATGAGCTTGCTGCTTTATGCAATACTTGTTCCCATGTGTTTCTGTGGAGAAGTGATACAAACTAAGCTGAAATGAGATTTATGTCTTTTAGAAGTTCCTGGTAAACAAGATTTTGCTCGGTCTCGCTGTAAGTCTTCATTTGTTATTATGAGCGTTTGTTTTGGTTGTTTTATTTTAATGTTAAAAAAGGCACAAAATAGAGTACTTTAGAGCTGCATGAGAGTTCTAATGTTTGACTTTTGTCTTGTTGGCCTTGTTTATGAGAGAATCAAAACAATCTGCAGTGAGAAGTCGATTCGAATAATCAGTTTCCTAATTATAAATAGAATCCGGTTTTTGTTCGATCTCTGCATTTAATTGCTATTTACTTTGTTAAACCTAATAAAAATAAAAAATACAACATGCCGTGTTTATACTGTATATTACACTACAGAATACTAATGATTAGCAGACGTTTACATTGTTTAATGATGTTAAATCCTTGTATGTTTCTTTCCATGTAATGTAGGTCATATGCCACCATGTCAAAAGACAACAAGGAGGCATATATTGTGAAATTTGTTGAACGCAATGGACAGAAGAGCGATCTGGCTCTCCAGGCCTATAAGGTGACCATAACATATCTTTCTTGTTAATATATGTCATTAAAGACTAACATATCATGATATCCTAAAATAACCTTAATGGTTCTACTTGACGTTTTTTTGTTCATATAATTATATGCTCGTCTACAGGCAATAGTGGAACTGCAGTCAGAGAAATATGTGCAGACGTTGGGTGAGGAAGCTGCTCTTGAGCTGGACCACAATGACAAGTCCCTGTTTGTTTTCAGTGACTTCACCAGCAATGCGTTTGATCACTGCAGGAGGGTGCGTTTGTGGGATTTTTTCACTTTTGTAGTGATAAGCAGTTGGCCACTACCAATTCTTTATTGTATATTTACATAAAATGTGTGTGTGCTTTTAAGATCTCAGTTAGTGATAAACTTTTTGAAAAAAATTTTTCTCTGTAATCCAAGTGTTCATGTAACAGGAAACAATAAGTCTCTCTAACTAATAAATTGGTAAATGAACTAAGTGCTGGCAGGTTTAATACTATAGCTTACACTACCAGTCAAAATTCTTAATGTTTTTATTTTTTTATTATTATTATTATTATTATTATTATTTTTTGAAGATTTCTTATCTGTTCACAAAGGTTGCATTTGTTTGATCCAAAATACAGCAAAATCACTAATATTGTGAAATATCTTTATAAAATAAAAGCTTTCTATTTGCAAATGTTTTTTTCAAAGCTATAATTGAATAAACATAGGAATTAATTACATTTGAATATATATTTATATAGAAATCTGTTACAAAAATATTTAATAATTACTGCTTTTGCTGTATTTTGGATCCAAAAATGCAGAAGAGAAATTCTTTAAATTCTTCAAAAAAACTTTATTGTGTTGTGTCTTTATCGTGTTCACAAAATAAACACTGACACTTAATTAAACACTTATAAAATATATATTTATTTATATTTTTGTCAGGATAATCTTTGCCAAAAAGTTTGGTAAATGACTAACCTAACATTTTTGTGAAACAAATATTTCGTAACATTAATGTGACTGTCAGTATTCTTGCATTGTTAATAAACATGTTACAAAACTGTATGTTTTGCAGCTGGGATGCAGAATCGTGAGTCCTCTGGTAGTGCTGTTTTGTCTGCAGAAGCAGAGATGCGTGCCCAAAGCAGAGCAGCCTGTGTACAACATGGCCATGGCTGATGTCACCGTTTCCTGCACCAACCTTGACAAAGAGGCACGGGTAAGGAAAAAAAACATTGATGATTAAGTCTAATATACAGTTGTTTCTCCATCTTTGCATATAAAGTGGGACTGAAACAGTAAAATACATTTGTAAGAGGTCGTTCTGTTGTTCTTGTAGAGTGAAGTGATGGATCTTGTCCAGCTGATGGGTGGACGGGTCTACCGTGATCTCAATGTATCTGTTACTCACCTGGTGGCAGGTGAAGTAGGGAGCAAGAAATACCTTGTGGCTGCAAGCCTTGGGAAGCCCATTTTTTTGCCCAGCTGGGTGAAAGCATGCTGGGAAAAGTCTCAGGATAGGTAACGTCTGTACTGCAGTGTAGTACTATGGGTATACTATGGGATATCCGTGCACATCGTTTTTTTTTTTTTTAATTCACACATCCATTTAATCTTCAAACAAAATACCTTCTTTTCACAACATCTCTTCTTCACCCCAACAGTGTTTTCCATCACTCTGAACTGAATATGGAGGACTATCAATGTCCAGTACTGAAAGGCTGCACGGTGTGCGTGATGGGACTCTCTACTGTGGAGCGTAAAGAGGTTCAGAGGTTGTGTGACCAGAATGGAGGCAAATACACAGGGCAGCTCAAGATGAATGAATGTACTCACCTCATTGTCAGTGAACCCACAGGTGACCCCATTATCTCCCATTAGTATGTTTTAGGATACAGTCCTAGCGTTCTCTTCACTCCAAAACATATGCGTTGCATTTCAGGTCAGAAGTATGAGTTCGCCCGGAAATGGAACGTATACTGTGTGTCACTGCACTGGCTGTTTGACAGCATCGAGAAGGGCTTCTGTCAGGATGAGAGCAGGTATGTTGTGGAGCGTGGAAAGAAGAGGGCAGAGGAGAAGCCGGGAAGACCCAACACCTCCACTCCTACAGGACCCAACAGGAGCAAAGAGGGTAAGTAAAACACTTTTGTCGTTATGCTAGAGTCACAATTTGTCATACATTGTTTTGAGACGAAGGTTTACACGTGTATGTATTTCTTTGTATCATTTGTTTTGTGCAGAAGGTCCCTCACTTTTGGGATTAAGCCATATTTCCAATATCAGTATGAATGTCAATGAAACGGCCCTCACCACAGCAGGAATCAGCCACATAGAGACTCCTGATCCAGTTGATTCTTTTGACATCACTGTTTGTCGAGTTGATGACCTGTTGGATGGCTGTAAGGTCAGTTTGTCTTAAAACGATGCTTAAAGTTATGCATTTGGGACATTGCCTAATCCTAAGGATTAAGTGATATCCTTTGAATTTTGTGTGAATTTAAATGTTGAATCTGGAAGGAAAAAAACTTCAATCATTGACCCTTTTTCACTTTTTTTTTTCCCCCTTGCAGTTATATCTATGTGGCCTATCAGGAAAGAAACTGGAGAAACTGCGGCGGATGGTGAACTCTGCTGGAGGGCTGCGCTTCAACCAACCCAGCCAAGACCTGACACACATAGTGATGGGTGAACCAGACCAGGGTGTCAAAGTCTTTCTTGACAAAGCCACTCACAGGTCAGTCTAAATCCATGTCAAGGTAACTAGTTGCAGAATGCAAAAGGTAGTGGTGTGCTATTACGTTATCATTGCAGACAATATGTAATTGTTGTTTTAACAATGTGAAATTATAGAATGCGTGACGTTACATGAAGTCTAGACTAGTGTGTGTGTGCGCACATTTAGAGTGCGTTCTTTCACTGCATGATTCAGTTTATTAAAATACATTTAGAATGATGAAGTGTCTTTCAAAGAAAGCCTGTTCATTCAGCAGCCATGTTTGCAATGCCTCTTTATTCTCTCAAGAATATCAATCAATCAATCAATCAATCATTTTTATTTATATAGCGCTTTTAACAACACAGGTTGCATCAAAGCACTGTACAGTATAATGACAGGGATATATAGTGACGAGTGACCAATTTCTTATTAAATGCAGAGACGGTCTCTGTAGTCAATTCAACGATAGTCACTAGAAGTTAAGTGTCCCCAACCAAGCAAGCCAGAGGCGACAGGGGAATAGGGAATCCTGCAATCTAAAAGGGGCCAAGACGAATAAATAGGGCTGAAGCCCATCTAAAAACTGTCTAGAAGCAATACATGGTGTAAATACATCTTCATACAATTCGGATGAATACAATAGCTTCTGGTGTTTCATCTGCATTTGATACTGATTTAATATGCTTGGTAACACCCTAAATGTTTTTCTATTCTAATTCACTGATTAAATGTAAGAATGCATAATGCATCAAAGCAAAAAGACTCTATAAAAGCAAAAAAGGCCAATAAAAGGTAAAAGTCTATTTAAAATAGTTTAAAAATATACATTTTGATCAGTGTGAACTATGCTCTTCTCAGACCCCATATAGTGACCTTGCAGTGGTTGCTGGACAGTTTCTCCCATGGTTCCTTGCTCCCAGAGGATGCCTACTTTCACCCCTCCTTCTTGCCTCCCGCCCCGGCCGCTGTTGACATGCCTGCTCCTCATAAAGCTGCCCCTCGGGCCTCCAGACCACCTGTAGCTCCTCCTCCTGCCCCTAGTCCAGGCCGCCAAGCCAGAGCAGAGGAAGACCTGCTCTCGCAGTACATGGAGAATGACCAGACTGTGGGTGAGTTGATAAATATTTAAACCCTGCTCTGACTACACCTGTCCGTCACCCTTATTCTTCCCTGCCTGTGTTTCCCGCAGTGGAGCTGCCTCAGGCCACTAATAGTACCAGCAGCAGGCAGAGCGTTTTGCTTCCAGAGCTTCCACCTGCAGTGAAGGACTCCACCGTGGTTGAGACCTCAGAGGGTGGCCTTTTTGCAGGGAAGCGTTTTATCTTGGTTGGTTTTGGAGCTGAGGCTGATGCGCAGCTCTCAGAGCTAGTCATGGAAAACTCTGGGAAGATCTTGGTTGGCCGCTCGAGAGCTGTGGCACATTATGCTATCGTGCCACTGCTGGGCTGTGATGTGGAGGCCACAGTAGATGAGGTTGTGACAGATACTTGGCTGGTAAGAAAGTTAACGTTTGAGTCTATGCGCAGGCAGGATCATTTTTGTGATTTTTATTTATTACTAATGTACTGTGTTTGTGTGTGTTCAGGCCATGTGTGTGGAGCAGCAGTGTGTTTTGCCACTTGCCTCTCATCCTCTGTTCACTCCAGTAGCTGTGAGAGAAGGCTTCTCTCCTCTCAAAGATTGTGTGCTGTCTGTCAGTCAGTTCACTGGAGCTGAGCGGAGTCTCTCATTCAGCTTGCCAAACATCTGGGAGCGAGGTTAGATTTTTGCTCACAGTTGTGTGTATCTCCTCATAGGGGTGTGTGATAGACAAAAAAATAATATCTCAAAATGTTTTCTTGGATGGATAATGAGAATTAGACAATATTTTGCTGAGTGTTGTTATTGTGCTAATATCTTGAGGACCACCATAGACAGCTGTCTTCTAAAGTTTTAGTTCACACTAAAAAAAATATTTTTCAAGAAGCTTAAATTGATTTTTAAGTGCATTATTTATGAGTCACACAGCTGTATCTGAAGTGGCATGATGTATTATGGAGTGCACTCCTTACTCAGTATTTCTCAGTATTTCTTTTCCAGGACAAATATCTAAACATCCTTAAATCAAGATGTATTTACTTGATCCAAAAGTAAAGTTGAACACTATCTTTTTTCTTAAAAAAAGGAAGTAAGCTTATCTTTAAAGGGGTCATGAACTGAGGTACCAATATTACCCTTGATAATTTGAGATACAAATTGTGGTTGTACTATTTAAAACCATCTAGTAAACATCCAACTTATAAATTATGATCTTTTTGATGTTAAAGTTTTGATAACATTATAAAACCTCAGAGAAGAGTACAAAATAAAAAGGTAATTTATGGCCCTTTAAAAAAAAAAAAAAAAAGAAGAATTTATTCAATTTATTCAATTTATTCCATACATTTTTCTTTACTTGAATTTTTTGTAAAAATAGCATTTTAAAGCCCAACTGCAATTTTATTATTCAGAATTATAAGCATTTATAATAATTTTTTTTTAAATTTTTATAACCATTACCTTTT
This sequence comes from Puntigrus tetrazona, assembly GCF_018831695.1. NCBI lineage: Eukaryota > Metazoa > Chordata > Actinopteri > Cypriniformes > Cyprinidae > Puntigrus > Puntigrus tetrazona. Next base: position 15,850,020 of record NC_056722.1, on the reverse strand, counting down.
TCTGAGCTAATCTAATGTTTTCCTATTTCTCTGCCCTACGATCTGTCTCTAGTGTTCAGGATTACTTTGTGCGGACTGCTAATCAGAAAAAAGGAATGCTGGCCAGCACTCATTTGGTACTCCAGACTCCTGAGGCACAAAGTACCAGGCTGCTCAGAAATGGGGTCTACCTGCAGTCACAATCCGCTGGGTTTTAGAGTCAGCCAGAACAGGGAAGCGTGCTGATGAGGGACGATACCTGGTTGACCAGCCTCCCACTCCAGGTCAGTCCAGAAGTAGATTTATAATGGACCTTAATCACAAGTGCCCATCAAAGCAGTGTATCTATTCTTAGTTGATATTCAAAAAATCACACTCTTAATGCGTTATACTTTCTAAGATTAAAAACTGTGGCAATACAAATGGATACAAGTAATATAAATAAATGAAATAAAAAAATGTAGCTACATATTTACTATAGTAAAACTATGGTTTGTAAGGGTGTTTGTTTCAAAGCATGTATGAAATATGATCAGTAACAAAAACATTAATGAAAGATGAACTTGACTGCGGGAGGTTAGTTGGAAAATAGATTTTTGTTATTTTTCAATTTGCACATTTGGAAGGGAAATATATTAATAGGAACATTTCATGATATGTGACGTAGGCCCAAACATCCTCCATTTTGCATTCCCCACGTAATATTGTAGAAGGACAAACACCTGTTATAATAAATAAAAAAGGCATGCTACAGTAATACTGCAGAAAAAAGGAAAGTGTGGATTCTTCCATTAACTTTGGTTTTGATTAGCTTCCATTAGATTGTGTTGCTTAAGATTTGGATATAGGAAGTGAAATCCTATGATGGAGTTCCGATTTTAAGCTTGAAATTTTTAAATTGTATAAAGTCAGTCAAAATGTATATGTCATCATATACCACTTGGACACCAAATATCACTCTTTCCTTGTTATTGTACATAGAGAGAACTGAGGACAGTTTTGTCGGAGCATCTCAGAAAGACCCACCACCACTTCGCATCTTTCAGCGCTCTCCAGAGCTCCCACCACTGGGCCCACAAAACAGTGCTGCCATCACCCCTCTGGACATGGCTCGCTTTCAGAGCCGCACTGTCCGCTCAGCAGTCAGGAAGTTGAGACAGGAAGAGGAAGAGCACACAGATGTTGCCACCCCAGGACAGGAGGACGCTAAAGGAGCCCTGCAGAAAGACTCTTCCCTCCAGCTAGACACTCCTTCTCGGTTCCTGAGCAGAGACAAACTCTTCGGACCGCTGTTTAACACAAAGGTGAGCTGGACATAGGAAGAGATCTAATATTAAGTCCAGAAAAATCTTTGCTTGGTTTAGGTTAAAAAAAAAGTCAGAGAAGTGACAGATAAAACTAATGTTTATGTTTTGTAATATGGTGACATGTTTGTGTTGTAGGATGTGTTTGACCATTTGCAGACTCCTGGTAATAAACCTCAGCAAAGTCAGGGGCTGAGACACCTCTGTCAGAGGTCATTGAGAGGAACCAAAGTTGCAGTTGCCAACAGCAACCGCAGCCATGTCACAAATCTCGCAGCCATGACTGCCAGTCCACAACTGGGAAAAGAACCTGAACCTGAGGTACACACACTCGTAAACACACAACCTCTATGTGTGTATGGATATATATACAGCTATGTCTCTCTCTTGCAGGTGGAGCAAAGTCTGCAGCTCCTCTCAGTGGGGTGGTGGTGTGTGTAAGCAAGAAATTAAGCAAGAAGCAAAGTGAACTCAATGCAGTGGCCGCCTCACTAGGGGCAGAATTCAGGTATATACCAAATCTCTCTAACCTCTCATTTTGAGTGAGCCTGTCTAAAATTAATAGTGCCGTTTGAGATTGAGACAAATTTGAGATACAAATTTGGTTTTAGCTAAAGGTGGAGTTTAATGCATTTCCTCTCTCTTATAGGTGGTCATGTGATGACTTGTCACTCACTACATCTACCAGGTAAAGTAGGAGACAACAGTAAAGAATACAAAGCTGTCAAAGAGAGAAGACTTCATACAGTGTCACAACACTGGCTACAGGCTGTATGTACACTCTAAATACATGTCTCACAAAACAGGGTCTCTGTGTTAATTCTGAATTTATACAGACGATTAAATATCAGTGCTTAATTTTTTGTATGATCTCTGATGCAGTTATTCAGGATTCTTTAATTAATGAGAAAAGCATATACAGCATTCATTTGAAAGACATATCTATTATAACATAAAATGTTTTTACTATTTTACTATTACTAGCTGCTTTCCATTACCCTTCAGACACCAAATTGAAAATAAGCCTAAAGGAAATGCAATTTCCCCATATATTACAAATAGGTTTTATTTTTTTAAGCAGCTTAAAAAAAGCTTGTCACGTGGCATACATAAGTCATATGATCATTCTTCAATGTACCATAACCTTCAAGAAGCACTTCATATGTGGTCGCTCTCTAGTATAAGAGACATTCTTTGCCATTAATGCTTAGACAAGTTAAACTGCACAAGTCTTTGGGTGTTACGGCTGCAACACGGCTACCAAAGCTAATCACAGGCACTCTCGGCACATTTCAGAAGTGACTTTATATTGAATTTAATGGCTGGTGTAGTGGCTTGCGATATACTTACCAAAATCTGTGTCCATGAATTATCATGAAAGAGAAGAAAGTTTTGGTCACATCGGTTAGTGCATATTCTGTCATTTCACTAAATTTTACTAAATATTGCTCAGGTTTTGTACATATGTAATGGAAATGCAGGTACTTTTAATCAAGTTAGATTATATTTATTGTTTGAACATGCAACAAAGATGTGAACTATTATTTATTATTACATACTGAAAATTCATTTACACTTTTCAGTGTGCAGATGAGCAGAAGCATGTGTCCGAGTCACTCTACCCTTTTACATTCAATCCCAAAATGAGCCTCACCATGAGTCAGATGGCAGATAGCACTCAGAGGTCACCTCCTCTATCCACCCCCCGCACCAGACTCAGGGCTTTTACAGAGAATGAGGAGACCAGGGTGAGTGATTTTATGCCTGGCACTGCCCAACCCATACTCTTTAGTCCAATCAGTATAAAGCTTTTTTTATATGCTGTAACTTATTTATTAATTTTTTTTAAAGTTTAGTCCTGTTGACAGCATCACAGACCTCTCAACCCCTCAGCGTGTCAGTGTGGGAGAGCCTGAGAAAGATCAGACTGCCAGCACTGAAAGAAGTAAAAAGTCTATGTTGAAAAATGTCTATGTTGATCCAAATCTCTGACTGACCCAGTCACAATTCAGTGCTCGTTTTCTCTCTTCATTCCTTTTTCTTATCTGCTCCCTCCCTCAGATCTCACAGAAACACTTGAGATGAGAGAGAGCCTTCAAAGGCAACTTCAAGAGATCATGTCTGCTACTAAACTGACCAACGGTCGTCGAGCCTCCTCGCGGTTGGCCAGAACAGGCTCAGGGGGACTAGACTCGCCCCACACCCCGGACAGCCTGGGGCGAATGGGAAGACGCAGCCGCACTTTAGAGGCCCTACGGTATAAAAACAAGACTTGCTAGAGTGCTCTCTGATCCAATCACTCTCTTGAAGCTTGTAGCGTCTGAGAGAATACAGAAGTGTTCTTGCTCATTTGCTGGTTATCATCACATTTTTTTTCTCATCGTGAAAGATGATTTTAAGATTGCATTATAAAAGACTGTGTTTTGGCAGAATGTCTCGTCAAGTAGCTGTGGACCTGAATACAGAGCCTTCTCAGAGTGAGCAGATCGTGTGGGACGATCCCACCGCACGAGAGGAGAGAGCTAAGCTGGCTGATAACATGCAGTGGCCTGGCAGCCCCTCTCAGCACTCAGAAACCCTCACCATCATCCCACCGCCCCTCTCCGACCACACAGCCAGGGACTCTATGACTGACTCCGAACTTGTAGAAATGGGTAAAAAGAAAAATTCTTTACATTTTTAAAAAATGTCACACTTTTGTAATGCTTCTATTTACATTTTTTCTTAACGTCATGCTCACCAAGGCTGTACTTATTTGATTAAAAATAATACATTTTAGCCATTTAAAAACTTTTTTTAATCTTAAATAGTTTCAAATGAAATTTATAGTTGTAAGGTTAAGGCAGATTTATTTATTTTTTCCCTCCTTCAACAACTGACAAATAAAATTAGCAGAACTATGTTTTTTTTTATTAATAAACATTAAAAATAGTTTAAAAAAATGTAAAAATAGTTTTTAGATGTAACAATATGAACTTACACGATACAGCATTATTGTGATATAAAGACCATGATGCAATGTTAATTGCAGTATTTTAAAAAAGAAAAGAGGCAAGTGAAAATTTTGAATTCTGTACATTTTAAAGTTAAATTATTCTATCGAATACACTGTCAGAGTTCATATTTAAGACTTTATAAAAACTGTCAGATATAGTCAGTTGACTTACCTGCACTTTAAAGGGCCCTCTTTTTATTTAATATACTGTTTGTGTAAATGACATTGACAAGCAATAATCTATATTAACTATTATTATTATTATTATTATTATTATTATTATACTAATAACAATAATAATGGCAGTTGCCATATATTGTAAATAAATTCCATTTAAAATAAATGAAAATGAATGTTTCAGTAGTTATCCATTTTTTCTTTTACAGTAGGGAAATTACAATACTAATTTCTACGCTTGAAAGAGACATTTTTAATTCGGACTGCAGTAAACGTCTACTAGCTGTCAGCACTTTTAAGATTTTATTTTGACAAAATAACCTTCTGGAAAGAAGTAAAATGGCATTAAAATTTTCTGATTCAACGTTTCTGACCATTTTTCAGCTGCTTTTGAAGTCATTGATGCACAGCTGAAGCCAAAGGTGAACGATCTCCAGCTGACAAGAACCCTGAAGCACCTGCTTTTGCTTTCCCACCTCCCTTCCACAGGTATATGTACTCTCTCGCTAAAGGTCTGACTTACTTTTGGATGGATTTTCTTGTGATTTATGATATTTTTCCTATATAAATATGCTTATGTGTTTTTATTCAGTTTAATAACATACGCTTTGATTTTCCAATCTGACTGGAAATGCAGCTTTCCAAAAGTGCTTTTATTTCACCAGGAGTAGCATGTTTTAAACAGGCTGTCAGCAAGTGACTGGCAGCAAATGGCTACTTTATGCAGGAGTCATTAAACCATTCATTCAGCTAATTTGTTAAAAATGCTAATTTATTCATGAATGAAACTATTGTAATTGAAACAATATTGTGCTGCAATTAACTAAGGGAGAGCCATTTTCCGACGCATCCTGGTCAGGATTTCTATATTGCCTAAAATATCTAGGTTTTGGTTTTGTTAGCATGCAGACTGACACCGGTTCCTTATGTTTTCAAAGCAAGGTACTTTTAAATCAAAGCAATACAGAAATCCCGGCAATGGACATGTTCGGGAAAAAAAATGACACGATGGTCACCCTAAATTTATTGAACATTGCATCAACAGTAGTTAAAAGTAAATTTCTTCTAAAATATTATGAAACAGATTGAAGAAAAGAAGGAGGTCAAGGATCCTCCACGATTCTTGCTGTCTTCATTGAACCCACAAGAACGCATCGACTACAGTCACCTCAGAGGAGCTAGGTTAGTAAACAAGGCAACCTAGTGCCTCCCATCTTCTACTTTTTAAGCATAATGGAATAGAACAAAATGCAGGGGCCCTAAGATAAAAAGTTAGCTTTTGTGGTAGGAAACCTAATGAAACGCACAAAACAGCACCATGGTCAAAGATAACAAAATCTTTCCATAAAAGCTCTCATTAAAAAAAATGTGTGTAATATATGGCTATGTATGTTACACACTGCTGTCCACATTTACAAGGTCAGTAAAAATGTTTTTTTTTTCTTTAAGAAATTAATACTTTTGAGCTAGGATGCATTGAAATGATCAAAATTGACTGTGGGAAAAAAAGAAAAAATATCAGTTTCTGCAATTTATTTATTAATATATGTATACATTGCTAATAATTCAACATTTTTTCCTAAATATATATTAATAAGAAATGCAACAAATCAGCATATGATTTTAGAAACATCACAAGAATGAAGACTGAGGTAACGGCTGAAAAACAGCTGGAGCAATGGCAAAAAAAACCCCATTTGAAACCATGTTTTACTCTGTATTTTTAATATATTCAATTGTTGTATTCCGTAACTTATTGTTCTCTATTTGATGCGTCATGTTTGTGTCCATGTGCAGGTGGCGTTGTATTAGAGAAGCAGAGTTTTGATCCCAGCTGCACTCATGTGATTGTTGGTTATCCTCTGAGGAACGAGAAGTATTTGGGCCGCTTATGGCAGCAGGCAAATGGATTCTTCACCGCTCGTATCTGGAGGCCTGCCGTGAAGGACACTTCATAGAGGCAAGTGTCTGCATTCGTGATCAGTGTCTTTCAATGATAAAAAGACGATGTCGTTCATGTCCTGTGTGTGTATTAGGAGGAGCAATACGAGTGGGGCAGCAGTTCTATTCTGGATGCTCTCCCATCCATCAACTCTCAGCAGAAGAGACTGGCACTGGCAGCCCTGAGATGGAGGAAAATACTACAAGGCGGCTCAAACAAAGAGGTACACGGTGTGTTTTGTTTAAATGAGAATCATGCAAGCGCATAGGGCAGCATCTAACGCTGTTGACATGCAGGGTGCGCTCGGAGGCTGGACTGTGATGTTGAATATTGACCAGGCCAGAGAGGCTGGATTCAGGACGGCTGCTGCAGTCTGGGGAGCCAAGGTCTGTTGTCTTTTTTTTTCCTTTTTACTTTTGATTCTACACTGCATACATAAATAACAATTGTATTCCTGTGGCCTTACAGACAGTGATTTCCATTTTCCCCCGACTTCATTTCTGTCTTGTATTAACCCTCTCTGTCCCTTTATAGGTGTTGCCAGACCCTTCCCCTTCTCTTTTTAAAGAGACCACTCACCTGTTTGTGGATTTTAGTCGGTTAAAACCAGGTGATGTTAGAGTGGATGTCAGTGAAGCTGCAGTTCAGGGGGTCAGATGTCTAAAACCGGAGTACATCGCTGATTACCTCATGCAGGTGAGAGATAATGATGACACCTGTCTAGGACAGCACGTTTTGGGGGATTTGTATTTATTTATTAATGTTTTTTACAGCTTCTGTTTTGCTGTTCTCAATGACTATAAAAAAACAAGCGATTTTATTATACAGTAAAAATATAAAGCATTTTTTTCAAATATTAAACAAAATAGCTGCTAGCAGCAGTTATTGGGGTCATATGCACAGCTCATTTACACATTAGGTAATCAAAGGCTGTGTCTTTGCATATTTTGATTATTACGTACAGTAGTTAGCATTTGAAGTGGATCAAAAAAATTCATTAAAGTTGTATTAAACAAGAGCGCTGTCTTACTGCGTTACAATAAACACGTAATATTATTTCCTCATTTTATTTAGACGGCAATAAATTATGTCTTGACAAAATGTTTTCATGTGTGTTTCTATGATGTATGTTCTATGCTGAGGCAACAAGTATGATTTAATAGATGTATAAATTAGCTTCTTTTTTTTTCAGGAGCCTTCTCCTTCAATGGATGCTTACTATCTTCCTGGCGCAGCTACAAATGATCTAGAAAAAGCTCAAGATACATCACGCAAACGAAACCTCTCTGGGAGATGTCCACATTGAAGAAGAGCCGCGTGAGATGAAACGGCCAATTTCAAAATGCTAATGTAATATGTATTTAAGCGATTTTATGCAATTATTACACTGTAGATAATATTTGTCTTGTCAATAAAAAAATTAATTCATGTGGCGAACAGTCATGAATATTTCATTAAAAAAATTAAGACGCTAAAAAAAAAAAAAAATGCATTTCGTCAACTTAAAGCTAAAATTAAAAAGCGAAAAAGTTTGTTTATGTGTTGTGCTAGACATCTTTTGGCTCTGCTGTACTAGCACTTTCTGCCCTGCGGAGGGAGACTTTTTCACATAATGCAAATGTAGTAAGACTTGCTGGTAATTTTGTTGAATTACCATGTATTACTTATTGCACTTGCACATAAATAAAGCCCCTCCCAATTGATGTATGAGTACTATATGCGTGTAATTAGAAATAGACCTATAGGAACGGTTCACCCAAAAATGAAAAATCTGTCTACCTGTACATGCTATTTGACAAATTATACATTGACTATGATGTCTCATAAAAGTCTGCTGCATTGTAATACGGTCTGCTTCATTTTAACCCTTTAAAGTGGTTTGTAATTCAGTTTAGCACTCTGTTGGTGAATCCCTGAGTCCTCTGATTATCTGAGAGTGAAATGAACATTTACTCGAGTGTGCTGATGAACAGTTCCTGTTTGACCCCGTGTAATGCTCTCTACGAAAGACATCAGAATCATATGTGTCCACAGCAACTGTTCCGTTACTAATGGCAACAAGTGCACAGGCTCTTTTGATGCCGCTGCCGTCTGGTTTATGTCATAGAACCAATTCATATTCTTATTGCTTGATCAAATATACACTGAATAGTCTTTTCAATACTCTTCCCTATTGTTACAGTAGGAATAATGTAATTTTAACCAACTTTTTTTGCAGTGCCACGTCTTCCTGTTCTGCATAATTAACAAATTTTTAGCGCTTAAACTAACTCATCTACTGGTCTTTCAGCACACATTCACTTTGGGCCGTGAACTGGATTTGCCTGAGAAGTCTGGTGGCCTATATGGGCATGTAAATGATTTACCCCGGTCGTGGCTAAGCCTGCCACCAGCAGACTACCGAGACCGGGGGGTTAAACCGCAGTCTCAAAGCCTCCGGATTACAAAGATGGATCCCCCATTTGTCCCAGAGGGAGGGAGGTGATAGGGAAGGGGAAGGGAAAATGCCTGTTCTGGAATGCCTGTTTCACTTACCCAACACAAATCTACTATCACCTCTTAACGTCATTGGGTTTCTGCCTTTTTTCTTTTTCATTGTTTCGCTTCTAAACGAGCGATTAAACGCAACAAATGAACAACTTTTTGCCTAAGCTATACGACACTGTAACTGCTTGTGCAGATAAGGCCTCTTTGCTCCTTACCTGTCTTCAAGACTGATATTGGGACAGTACAACCTAATGAGAAAAACGCCACCCTGCCAGGACCCCAATCTTGATAGCAATGCCGTGGTGCTGTGGAAATAATAGGAAATAATAGGTAGCATGTTGTGAGGGTAAGGACCAATGCAGGCCATGGAAAATTTCCATATTACTGTAATGTATGAATAGAGGGTTATGCCACAGCAATTGTATAGAAGTGGAACAAAATGTCCCTTTGTTCCTGTCTGAAATCGGGACAGTCTATTGTTGCTCAAGACAATGTTAAAACTGCTGCTTTACTCATTCAATAAAAAGGCAAATTGGTAATCAAATGTACAGAATTTAGTGAAGAAGGCTGTTAGATGTTTTTTTCTTCTTCTTTTCTATTAAATTTTAAGTGATTTACCCACAATATAAAGTTGGGGATTTGTCATGATAGTCTAGGTAGTAATGGCATTTAATGTATAGCCTATTTTACAATTATAAAGTTGGACCTTATTTAATAAAAAAAAAGTGTCTATTATATAACGTTTCTATTCCCTGATATAGGACGTTGTTTAGATATTCAGCTACAAAAAAAAAGTAATTTAAGTAACGTAAAGCTGATAATCAGGGTAGCCTATTTGTCATATTGAACATTGCGTATAGCCTATTTTGTAAATATTGCATACAGCATCCTGTCAACGTATTTAATTTTGAATGTAAAAAGTGTCCATTCCTTTTTCTTTAAACGTTTGTAAAAGTTTCGCTTTTTTCTAGTTTCTATTCAATCCCCATTTCTGTTCCCCGACCTGCGTTTAAGTAGGCCCGTTAAGCCGGGGTCCTCAAGGCGAACCCGTCATCCTACTGCAGGATAATTCAACTTAATTCACGTTACACGTAATAACCCTCTCGGCCCAGTTCCCCAAAACGCTCGCTTGCTGTTGCAGCAATACGAGCTCATTATTATTCCGTGACCGTATACAGTCTACGAAACGGTCTTAAAAGAGCCGGGGTGACCGACGCGCGCCATCATTAGCGGTCTGATATCGCTCGACCTCCACCTGCTGCTTTCGGCGTTGGGATGACCGGTCGATGATCTAAACAGGCTGTCCTGCGTGTTTGGGGAGGTGGGCGGCGTTGGACTGGATTCAGAGATTTGCTGGATGGAGGCAGGGGAGGGTTGAACTGACCGCTCCGCTCATGTGACAGTCTGATAGCGTGCGGGAAGCATGTGCGCTTTGCGCGTTTCGCTTGGACCGGTGACGCGGCGGCTTTGATGAGCCGGTTCTGCTGGAAGAGTGAGGTTTCGGACTAGTCCCCATATAGGTAAACCTTAAACCTTCTTCTCCATGTTATTTACTGCTTGTTACTGTAGGTTACGTCTTGCGTACATTGTGACATCGATAATTACGCATCGGAATCGCAACTTACTCGTTTTGGAGCGCCGATGATTCAAGTCTCTTACAGTCATTTGTGAATATGGCGGTATTTTTCAATGATTTTTGTGCTTTCCCAGCCAGCATTGCATTGCCACGAAAGATGCTGTAATCGGAGTGTTCAGCGTCTTCATGCGTAACTGATGTTCTATAGAGTCATGGATAGGGATGCGATTCGCGCGGAATCGATTCTGGTTCCCTAACAGTTCCACGATAAACGATTCTTTTAGTAATTAAAAGAGAGAAATGTTTGAAGAACGCGTGATTCGTATTTTATTTTCTGCCCCCAGCAGTCTCAAAGAATGGGACCTTTTCAGATTTCATCATACAACGCTACCACAAATTAATTAGCGTTCTGTAGACATGTTAAAATGTTTACAGAGATCATAACGATGCTGTATTTAAGCAATTCTTTAAAACATACCACGATAGCCTATGTTAATTAAACTTCCAAACAAAATGTGGTAGCATATAGGCTATTAATAATTTCCTTGCTGAAAAAATAAAAATCACTGAACAACATTCTAATTTTTCCCATTACAAATACCCTTATAAACTGTGCAAACCATCAACTTTTAACCTTTTTTTAAAGTGTTATCTGTTGTATTTCGGAAAATATTCCATTAAGATTTATTGGTTTCATCAAGCCAACAATATAAGGCGACCAATTACCACTAGAAACCAATATAAAAGCAATACAAGTCTAATCATATTTTCTATATTTTTTCAGCAGGGTTGTTAATTTTATGAACAAAACAAACCTACAACTAGGTTACTCTGTATGTTGTCATAGCCTTTTTGATTTACGTCTTACGAGCCCTAGCCTACATTTTAACACGGGAAGGAAATAGCTTGAGGTTCAGTACTGGTTCGAATTCATACAGAAACCGCTCCGTTTGATTCATAAATGTCGTTAACTCATGGAAAGATCCTGCCTCATAAGAGTCACTCGCTGAATCGTGACAACCGCACTACACAAATTATAATTTTAGTTATATAGCTTTAAAAAGAAATACACAAGATTCGTTTGGAAATCGGACTACACTTATCTGGGTATGGTTTTGATTCACAAAAATAACCAACTCAAAAGAGTCGTTCGTGTGGGAATCGGACCGCACTAGTGGCGCTGTAGATTCAGTAGCGATGTTGTGCTAGAAGTGAAGGAGTAGTTCGGTTTTCTGTTCGAAACGACGCAAACTATACACAAAATGTCGTTAAAATCGGTCAGTTCCGTTATTGTGTAAACAGAAACGAACAAGAAGTAGTTATTGATTCCCAACCCTTGTCAACAGCTGACTAAACTAACATTTGAATTGCTTATCAGCCCAAATAAAATCTCTCTCTCTCTCTCTCTCTCTCTCTCTCTCTCTCTCTCTCTCTCTCTCTCTCTCTCTCTCTCTCTCTCTCTCTCTCACACTCTCACTCTCACACACACACACACACACACACACACTCGAGATATCAGCCTTTATTTATTGTGAGCTGCCGCTGAAGGAGAGTTGGGGGCGCTTAACGGTATTACCAGCCGTGAAAGATCACTGATCGTGTGTATCGTTGTCAGGATTCTCAGGATATAAGAACGATAAACATCATGTTATGCTACAGGCGTCTTTGATCGTTTTCCATCATATTATTATAAGGTAAGAGACATCAGAGCTTTTCTCATTCTTCCTCTAATATTTGCCTTGGTACTCACATGGCTGCACCTGCACACAGACTGTGATTTGGGCATCGGATAGGATAGGACAGAACAGAATGGTACATTTTGATTTAGTTTCACACCTGAGCAGTCTTTTACATTTTTGCACAGTGCTAGACTAGAGATAAACTGACAGAAGATTTCACATTCCTGCAGATAAATAAACCCTCTATGAAACCAATGTATTGTTTTGCTATATAAATTAGACTAATGCCATGTCAGAATGAAGCAATGGCTTATGTCAGAAACAAAGTGATTGATTCTGCATCACTTATCAGCCATTTTGTTAGCAGTAATATTGGTTAGAAAAAAGACATCTTTAATTCAGCGTCCTCTTCTTTTCAGTTTGGGGACATGCAAAAAGTCCATTCTTGAATCTGAATCTCAGTGGTTTAGGAACATAGCTCACATTAAATATATTCATTTGATCATCACAACCATTTTAAATGAATCCTAAATTATTTGTTTTCAAGCTAGTACATGTATCTTATCGATAGGCCTGCTAGTTGGTTTTTCTGGGGAATCCAATCCATGACTCCTCGGCATTGACCATGTTCTACAGGAGCGCCTGTTGAAAGGCTACTGGAACAGAGTAAATGTTTCTTTTACCATTGGCTCTCATTCATTAATATTCAGTCCTAAATAATGAGGCAACTCTCTTTAAACTTGAGGCCGTTAGAAGGGGTTCTCTCCATAAAGATGCTCCATTTGTGAGCGTTGAGCGTTCCTTTTTTGTTTGTGTTATGGACCCACAAAACCGTAAATGTTTAGAAGAGCAGGGTCATTAAAAGTTGGTCGCCAGAGAGCATTGTGAATGGAATGTTAGTCAAAGTCTTTAATAGAGCACCCCCAACTATAGGCTTTGTTCTACAGGACAATTTCCCACTGGTTAAATCCAATGGGAAGGGAGGGAGGCAGGGAGCAGGGTCTGGAGTCAGAAGTGGCGAGACACTGACATATGTAGCTGACAAGTTGTCCAGAAAGGATCACCTGGGATGGGGCTGCTAAGCTGTGAGTGTCTTGTGAAAAGTGGAGGAGGACCTTTGATTCATTGGGGGCAAAGGGCAGCACCTTTTTACCTTCCATTGGTTAACTTGCTGCAGGGCAGTATCCTTATCTGTGTTCGTTTTTCTAAACATGGCATTCTTTCAAAAATTACCCAAGTGTCTGAAAAAAAGAGTTTAGTTTGCATGGGATGTTGTTGTTTGCAGACAAAGGTAAAAGTCTCTCTCTCTTTCTGTTTTTGTGTTAAGAAAACACATTACAAAACAGTAGACAATAGAAAAAATAGAACAATGGATTTTTAAAAATTGGAAAAATGTATCTAAAAAATTCTAGTTTTGCATATAAACTTTTGGAAAAAAAGTAGCTTTTGGAAAGAAAAATAATTAATTCAGCAAGATTCATTAAATTGAAGTGAGAATAAAGGTATATAAGGTATTAAATTAGATAATAAAAAAAAAAAAAAAAAAAAAATAAAAAATATATATATATATATATATATATATATATTATTAATATTATTTAGAAATACTCTTTGCCAGTCAAACAAATGTTTTTACTCTTTATGATCAAACAAATGTATAACTGATGAATATGAGACTTATATAATATATATATATATATATATATATATAATATAGATTTGTATATATATATATACTATATATATATATATATATATATCTATATATATATATATATATATTAAAAAAATGTTTAAATAGATTTAAATGTTATATTTGTATTGTATTTTTTAACAAGCCATTTTAATCTCTTGTTTTTGGGGGTGATTATGAAAGATCCTCCATTATCCTCTTGAATCGGGGTCATTTCAGAGTGACAGTAACCAGACCAGGACAACAGCGTATCAACTGTCCTGTGGCGTCACCTCTGCCCACACCAAACATCACTCATGTGTCAAAGGAACACTTATCGTCATAGCAATCTGCCACCAGGCTTCCTGCAATCTTATAGAGTTACGTAAAAAGGAAAAACACACCGTCCCAATTAAAAACAATCAACATCTGGAAAAAAATTCAAGGTCAAGCAGGAAGCCTTACAATCTTATCAGAGACATATCCAGAGAGAAAATACAATGTTTCCATTCTCTTTTTCTCTCTCTTCCTCTTTTAACCGTTCCCAGTCTCCATTACAATCCCATATGACCCATGGGAGAATGGCACAGTGTGGTATGGAATGTGTCTCATGTCTAAGTACTCTAGATCTCTGAGTACAGTATAAACTCAACATTTCAATTCTCATAGAATCCAGTAGACAGGAAAAGTCGGACACACAGGTAGCGACGGAGAGAAAAACAACCAGTGTTCTTTTCCTGGAGTGACATGCTCTCCTACGAATGCCACATTGCATTAGCAGCCTCAAAAATGATTTTTTTTTCGGCCAGAAACAAACAGGCGTGGATGTTTTTTTGGGCTTCAGTAAATGAGGTTATAAAGCGGTAGTTGAGATGTCCTTCACTGTCTGATGTTGGGCATTTCCTCCCATTTCCTGTAAGACACTACTGATTCTATCAGCCTGAGAGGTTCAGTCTCGTTAGTCGAGCTGAACATTAACAGGAATAGCAAATGGAAGGAGACAGTAAAGTTCTCTATTCGAGGGACAACTCAGTTCAGTTTTTAAAAGGGATGGTTTACCCAGAACATAAAATTCTGTTCATTCACTTCTGCAAAAATATTTGATAAGTATATCAAGATATATATATATATATATATATATATATATATATATATATATATATTTATATATATATATGAAAACTAGATATATTTATAATAAGTATCTATTATGTATGTCACATAAATAAATATACTTTATTTATTGAATAGTTAATATACTTATTATAAATGTATTTTAAATATATTACTTTATGCTTATTCTATGTAAAATATTACTTAACACAAATGATAATATGTATATAAATAATAATATTTAATAATGTAAATAATATAAAACATTTTAGTAAGTCGGAATGATTTCTAACAACATATGGGTGAATAAATGAGGCCAGAGCTTAGGGTAAACTATTCATTTTACCTAATTTGTTATAAGTGTCTAGAACTGCTTTGCATCTCTAGTATCTCAGTTGAGTTTAATACTCTGGAAATATTGAACACACTGTTTAGAATGCAGAGTAGCGCCTGCCTACTTGGATTTCTCGATGTACTGACAAAGCAGGTGTCTTAAATTACTCACAGGGCAGTGCTGAAAGCAATAACAGGTCTTCCTGTGTCCCTGTTTGGCAGAAAGGGCAGTGGGGACAGGACAGCCGTGGATACAGCTATTACAGCCGATTAGAGAGTGAGCTAGGGATGGATGAGGAAGATAAGAGGGAAAGGGGAAGCGGGAGGAGGACTGATGGAGCGTGGAAGTGTGTAGGGGGAATTCCTGAATTCCATGACTGCCACTCCACTCTGGATCTTGATAAACCCCACCTTCGGACACACACTTTTCCTATTTTCACGTTTTCCATTTATACTAAGCTAATGCAAAAGACTGTTCCGGACCGTCCCCTTTTAAAGTCATGTAGTTTCTGTTTAGCTTTGCAGCGAGGGTTTTATCAATTGATGGCTTCCAGGCTGTCAGGGTGGGAGTTGCTTGGCTTGCCTCTGATCAAAAGGTCCTTAGCTTTATTTGGCATCTACTTATTTCAGACTGGAACAGCCACTTCAAACAAGGATTTAATAATGTAATAATGAGCGTGGTGATTCCATTCATCTGCAAGGAAATGTACCCAATGTAATAATGCCTGTGGTGGCTCAGGAAAGTACTTAGGCACATACTGTACAAAATGTACTGTATCGTTGCATTGTAGAACAAAAATAACAAAAAATATGCTGAATTGTTTTTTTAAAGAAATAGACCACGACCACACTTTTAATGCAAACTGCCAGCCAATCAGAACCGAGTATTCAGACAGACCATGGAATAAGCAAATGCAAGCAACTAACCCTAAACCAAACCCTACCTGATTTTGTGGCATAAACGTATCCTTGGTGCACTTTTTTTGAGAAGTTAAAGAAATGAAGTTGAATTGGCATGGTTGCGTCAACAAATCAGTTTTGCATTTGTTAACATTATCGGATAGGTTTAGGGTTGGATTTGGTTTAGGGCCTATTTCCAACATGATAGAGCATTAGCTTTTAGCAACAGTGCACGGATATTTCAAAACTGCAGCAACATGCGTACCTATAGCATACGTGCCAGGGTTCGGCATATTGAACCTGTATTTTAGCATCACTCTTTGAAACTGTTGCGAAATGTGCGGTAGGTACATAAAAACAGTAAACAAAAAGTTGGCGTTGACCAAACTCTAAACCCAAACTTAACCCTATATTACATATATATAATTAATAATATTACTCATTAATAATATTACTGTACTTACACTGTCAGTGTAAAACACTGATCTGACAAAACCCAACTAACATGTGAGTTGCTGTTCATCTGTTGGTCCAGTGTGAGTTGACCTAAACTAACCTAAACTATTCTGCTAAAATTTGGTTTGACACTAGATGGGAAAAAAGACTATTGACTAAAGTTCTACTGTAATCTCTGATAAGTAACATTATTTTGTTTGGCTAATATTTTGCATCGTTACATAGTTCTGTGCAACAACATTTATGCATTTTAAAGTTTGACTTTAAAATGCTTAAGTACTCTTTTTAGAGATACTAAAGACAGATGCAAAACGTGGTAACAATTTTTTTAATGACCTGGCTATAATATTCCAATCTTGAGATTTTTTTTTTTCAGCATAGGCTCTTGACAAAATCCATCCTGGAGGTTTTCTTAAGGTCTTGATCCCCAGGATTGGCTCTATTTAATTTTCTTGCTCCCTCACCTAATTTAAGATTTTAAAATCCTCTAAAGGAGATTTTATGCTCTGAAGGAGAGTTCAAATCACTTACGTAAACGTCCTTTGCAGATTCTCCTGTAATATATCTTACGGCAAATGTTTCTTCAGCATCTCCTTCACAGTGCTGAAGCACAGGAGACTTCAGTTAAACATTAAACTTCGTAAGACTCGTAAAAATCTAATGCAAAGTCTCTTAATAGCCGCAAATGAAACCCCATGGATGATCAGAGAGAAACGAGCAAGTTTGTACCCCGGATTCTTTAGCATTGTAGTTATGTACAGGACAGATGAACAGGGCTAATAGGATTTACTTTGACTGGAAAGGGGCGAAGGAGATTGCGAAGGGAGGAGGGACATCCCGTCTTTACCTCCTGTTGCTTAGTAGCCCACCCAGAACAGTCACATGATTCTGGCAGGTGTTTAGCACTGATTAAACCTTTAGAAGTGAACAAAACCATCAAGGTCCACCCAAGCTACAGGATTATATTTGAACTTAATTATAAACAGGTCAGACTCTCTTGCTAACAAGCTAGCGTAGAAATTGCTACTAAAATGTTGATAAAGCTGCTATTGAGCTTGACAGTACCTCAGTGATATCATAGATAGCATGTTTCCATACAAATTATCTTTCATTTTACTTGCAAATAGTGCTGTCAAATGACTAGTCACGATTAATTGCATCCAAAAATGTATTTTTTTATATAATATAATGTTTGCCTACTGTGTGTATTAATTATGCATATGCAAATACACACAAATGTAATTGTAATGTAATTTATATATTATATACATGTAAGTATTTTCAAAATATTGTCTGTATGCGTGTGCATTTACATACCACGTAATAAACATACAGAGTACATGTACATATATTAAACAAAAACTTTATTTTGGATGCGATTGATCGCTTAACAGCACTAATTCTCAAAAACGTACACATTTATCTAAAAAAACATTTATTATTATTATTATTATCAGAATCAGCATAAATCATAGATAAAATGCTGCTTTGATACAAATGCTTCTTTACATTATGGAAGAAAAATTAGAAAGCGAGCATTACGCTTTTATATGATGTAAAAAATAAATTTAGAGCACTGCTGTTCTGGACTACTGCACAACCATTTGATTTATTCTTTAACGCCAGTTTTGTTTAGTTCCGTGAAATGGATTGCATAAAACTTTTTTTTTTTTTTCCTGTATCAAGGGTGAAGTTCTTGAATCCAAAAATAATAAGTGGGCACCTTCCTGGTGAACTGGGACACCAGTATAATGGAGCTGCTTCCATTTTTAGTTGATTGTGTCATTTTCAGGTGACCGCTCCTTGTGTGATGATAAAGCATGTCAGTGGATTTGTTCTGGCTGTTTTTAGGACTACACCTACGCTTCTCTAATGACGTAAACTAAAATCATAGTCCCTACTGAGGTTGTAGCATATAGAATCGTTCATCTTATTAATAAATGAGAAAAAAAATGTCTTATTGTTATTTTTCTTGTTAAGAGGTCATAATCAATATTGTGGCATTGTGGTGCTTCAGAAATCATTTGAACATGCAGATTTTTTGTTTAAGAAACACTTCTTCTTGTTATCAATGTTGAAAACAGCTGAGCTGCTTAATATTATGTGGAAACCGTGACATTTTTTGTTTAAAGAAAGTGTTATGTAACATTATGATTGTTTTTACTTTGACTTTAGATCAATTTGATGCACAAGCATGTATTAATTTATTTTAAGCCAAAAAGTGCGGAGTAATCAGGCCTCTTTAAATTCTTTGAACAGATCCTATTACGCTTTTAAGGGCTTTGTATTAAAAGTTTATTTAAAGTATCAACACCAACTTGATCTCTAACTTAAGCCTATTAAAACACCATTAAATTGGACCCTCACATTAAGTACTTTAAGAAAAAACTAATATTGTTCCCTCTGTCCTCCATCTTTGCAAATTCTGTTTCAAAACTAATAACAAGCATCATTGAACACATTAGACTTTTTGATCATTTTTGTCTTGTTACGTCTGGAGTTGAATGTCAAAGACTGAAAAGCTAATAGTCCTGACGTATCTCTGATTAAATGAATCCTCATCTGCCGAGCAGCGGGGTTAGCTTGTACAGAAATGCTCCGCTACTGTAATTTATGGCTTAAGCTTTCAGAAATCTGTTTTCATGAAACTGGCTTAATGGGATCTTGTTTTATGTCAGTTTTAATTATTTTGGATGAGCCAGATGTTTGCATTCTGGTCTAGAACATGTAAACATGTCAACACCAACCACTGTTTAGCCTGTTTATACGTGTGATATTTAAGAAAGGTTCATTTGCGATATATCAGAGTATTTGCTAATAACTGCCTCGAAGCCAGCCAATCAGATTGGAGGGTGGCGATTTACGGCGCTTTTTTATGAGCGTTATGCATCCGATGCTCGTTAAACTCATCGGAGACTCACGAGTGGCTAATTGTAGCACTGTATTGTAGCAAAAGCAATAAAAAAATTCACGTAGGACGTGATTTTTGAACATCTTGATCTCAAATGTTTATTTTAGCTAACAGATAAGAAAGGAAAAGGCAAGCAAAGAAAGAGCCATTTACATTGTTGTCGGGTAAACTTGTCCAAACACTAGGTTCAAATTACAGGTCATCGCAGTTCCCTTTCAAGCTGTCTTCCTGTCTTTGTTTTTTTTTATTTCACTTTTGTCACACTTTCCTAGGTAGTCAGTAATCAACAAACTCTCATATGAAAGGTCAAAGGGCAAAACATTTCGACCTTTGCGAATTCCATAGCTAAAGCTCTTTTTTTCTTTTGCTTTTTTGATCTAGTTCATTCAGAATGCAACATCAGATAAGGTGACCTTAATTACTACATACCTTAATTATACATTTATAATTGAATCACATAAACAAGTTTGATTTCAATCGTACATGGCACGCTATAAAACTCATATCCAGACGCACTCAGTTTAGTAAATGCGAGGTGTAAACAACCTACAATAAATCTGTGGTTTTGTCTCGGTGCAGATATTTTTGTCTTGAGATTTAGTTTTGACACCTTGGGATTTGCGCCCAAATCTCTTTTAGTACAACCTCACTGCAAACTGTGATTTTTTTTTTTTCCTATCTGACTCCGGCTGTAAATGAGAGCTTGCTTGAGATAAAAGCTTTGTTTTATGACAGCTCGTGCAAAGAGATCTAATCAATTCATACGACCTCTCTCTGAGTCTGGGCTTATTTTTGAGTTATGTCAAAAGTATATGTTCCTGTTGTTTATGTGAGACCTAAAGGGTAAAGGTTTGTAGAAATTCAAATTCTTTTTTTTTTTTTGTGCTATCCACTATTATTATTCTGTTCTTTTTATTAGTGGTGCTTTACAAGACATCATTATCACAGTAGCACTTTATTTTACAGTTCTGTTCCTCATGTACATACAAATGTACATGTTATAGTTATTATAATGCCATAACTAGTTGATATTAAGTACTAAACGTGAACATACACCTTAACCTAACCCTACCCTATTAGTTTTACCAGTACCTTCTTAGATAAGTACATTATAAGATCACTGTAAGTACATGTTAGTACACGTACTGCTAACAAAAGAATGCAACCATTATCACTATATTATTACTATTAGTATAAAAATATATTATTTATTAATGATTTGAACAAATTCATATCTCCACGATATTAAGCTTTGGCGTGTTATTTTATGTTGGTTATTTTATTTTATAATTTTTTTTTTTATTGTTTTTATTTTGCAAAAATGCATAGCATGCTAAAAACCACAACCAGTTTACCACTTGGCCACCATCCACAAATCAAGGATTTAAATCTACACTCTTTAAGTAACTAGCCCAGATCTTTAACCGCTAAGCTCTATTTTCCTCTAAAAAATCTGTTCCTGTTATTATACATATTTTATCTTTTGTCCTCATTTGCTTGTTCCTCTTTCTCTTTTCTCATCCTTCACAGTTTTTCATTCTGTTTGTGAGTTCGCAGCTGCATGATTATGGGTGAACGATCTAAGAAAGCTTTCTCTTTATCGGATATGTAAACCTGGCTGGTAATGTGAGATGACATTAATATTGAATAAGACGGAGAGAGGAACATCAGGTGAGAAAATGAATTTCCATATGCAGGGCTGCTGACTATAATAATAACAC
The DNA here is from genome assembly GCF_018831695.1 of Puntigrus tetrazona. NCBI lineage: Eukaryota > Metazoa > Chordata > Actinopteri > Cypriniformes > Cyprinidae > Puntigrus > Puntigrus tetrazona. Next base: position 15,828,775 of record NC_056722.1, on the reverse strand, counting down.
TTCCACACGGCAATGAGAAGCGGTGTATGTTCCTGTGTGAGCAGATCTGTCTGTACTAACTGCGTCACCATGGATACAGTGAAGCACTTATGATGAGCTTTAAAGCATGCAGGTTTTTCAGTGGTTTGAATCAGTACACCTATATGTCGTTTCAGTAGCGCTATTAAAACCGAGAGGCGCAGACGACAGGCTTTGGTTGGGGAGACAAATACTCATTTGTTTTTCACCATAACATCACGACCAAGCACAAGTATGCAACTAATGATTTCACTGAGCCTTGGGATCCATGTTCAAAGATCCTGTTTGAAGCACCTCAGGCTCTTTCTTCTACATGAATTATAAATATGAGTTTAGGCTACATTTCCCTCGTTTCATACATTTCATCAGGCGTTTCGGAGCTAACGCCTCAGCTCTCTTGAATGGTGACTCCCTCAAAAGAAAAGAGATGACTTAGCATTTCCTTTTGGTTTGGGAAGAGTCATAAAACAGCTTAAAGCGTTTGCGAATTTGCTTTGTCAGTGCCAACACACTGCAGATAAGAGGCCATCAATAAGGGCCACAAACAGCTGAATCAATGTTTATTTTAGGTGGAATTGAGTCATTTATTGCTAATGTCCTGAATTCGGAAAGTTCACATTTGGTTATTGAGCTCTTTGCCTGTATGAAACTTTCAAAGCCGTTTCTCTAAGTTCATGTAAACTAGCTAAAAACGTGTTCTTCGTCTCTCACGAGTCAAAATAGATATGTAATAGCTGAATATGAATGACCACGAAAGAGAACAGATTGGAGTGAGAAGCTCAGAAATTGTATGGGATGTGAAATATCGGTTATAAAACAGACAGAGAGAGGGAGAAAGCGAGGCGCCTGCAAATTCAGCACCGGGTCTGGAGAGAGGACATGCTCTCTAGGTAAAGCTTTTGACATTTAACTAGACCAGCCATAAACAGAGCAGAGCAAAGCCATTGACATTCATTCTGTCTGGCAGAGTTTTTCTCTGGCTGATTTCGCTCTGCTCGCCCCACTCTGCTCCAATCTGTCATATCGGACAACACATTCTCTTCCTCTATGTAATAGGCTGGAATTCACTTTAGAAATTGGAGATTTGTTTTGGTGAAAAACATTCTAACTATTAAAAAGTTGCAGCTATGTAAATACACACAGTACTATTTAGCGCAGTTTCTGCATGAAATACTGTAAACACTAAAAAAATCACGCAAATTGTGATTACAGGACCAGATTATCAGTTCATAAAGACTTTCTCAATTTCTCATAGTTCCTTGCATAATATCGTGTTGTAACTATTTTGCAACTGAGACTTTTTTTTTTGCATCAGGCAGCTTCATATATATTGTTATTCTGAAAACGGTAAACTTGCTTGGTACAAGTTCATGGTACAAGGCTTGTAGAAATTAGCTAAAATGGCAACCTGGTCTCAAAAAAATGTACCTCAGTGTAACTTCTGTTCTATACCATTTTTCAAAATACAATTTGTGCAACATTGCTGCAGTGGCGCTAAAACGCAGGTATAATACACGAAACCTGGCACATTTTTGTTACGTTGACTAGGTAAGTATTGCTGGGTACATATTGTGAGGTTCAGAATTCAATTATCCACGAACTGTTGATAATAGTTAATGCTCATCGTGCTGAAAAAATGCCCTACACCAAATCCAAGCCTAAACCTATCCGATATTGTTAACAAATGAAAAACTGATATCCAAAGGCATTTGTTGATGCCGTTTCAACTTTCTTTTTTAGTGCAGTGCCAATAACACTAAACACAAATTTGAAAATGTTTCCCTTTAAAAACGGTCACAAAACATGCAAGAAGCAATCCTTTTGCATTACAGCCAATAAACAGTGTGAGGGACCATTCAAACATTAAATCATAAAATGTAACTTTTTCATAAAGCAAATATTTCAAGCAGTTAAAAATCCCTTGGTTTTCAAAATATCTTCAAAAAGCTTTTGGGGCTATCATTTGTATTTATTCTACATTGTTGATGTTGTAATCCCTGTGGCTTCCACACTGGTAGTATGTTTGGTTAGTTCAATCCCATTAATAAACAGCGATTCTATGGTGTGATCCGCGCCGTGAGCAAAAGCTACGTTAGCGTGCCACTCCATGCTCTGTCACTGTTTACCTATTCATTAATTCATCTGTGAGTGATGGGGGCTTGCCAAAGCCTCCGTCTTTTGTGTAATTAAACTTCATTGAAGCCTGTATGCATATACATGAAAACACATAAATATACGCCTCCCCACCATACATTTTTGCTATAGAGCATCCCGGTGACCAGGCTAGCATAGGATAATTAACAGGCTGAGTGGTCGCTTTGATTGCTTCATTATTCGAGAGATAAGCATCTGGGCGAAGGTGTCAGATTGATGTTGCGGATCTGACATTAATCCACGCTAAAGCTGTTTAATAACAGCAGTCAGGATAGAAGACACAAATCACGGCCCACACAGCCTTAAAAGTGTTGCTTTGTTTTAGGAGCCAGACGTGATGAGGTCATAATGAGGGTGTGGACATGTGCTGGGTTTAGAATTTTTTGTTCTTTCATCATTTAGCCGAATGACAAAAGAATTAAATGGTTGTTAAAGGTTTGCTTTGGGATTTTAAGGCAGGACAGACACAGCCCATGATTTATTTTTTTTGACGATTTTAGTGTTATGTGAGTTAACCAGCAAGGCTTGCTACAAACAATACAGAAAGTTGATCTTCTGAATTGAACGCAACGAGTGAATCTTTATCTGTTGATTGGAATCCCAGAGATGAAGCTTAAGGAATTTTCTGTGAATTATTTCTTTTTAATTCCCTTTTATTTTATTTTAAAGTTAACTAATTTGCTTCGCATTCAGCAGCGTATTCTGTTTAATTTAGATAGTTTCAATAAGTAAAAATATATAGGAAATGTGTGTGCATGTGTTTTTGTATGTATACATATATAAGGGGGTGTTATAGTATACAAATTTGACAGTTTGGTACGTCCTTTTGTTTTAACGTCACAGTTCAGTATGATTTCAGTACATGTATGATTTGGTATTTCTTTAAATACATAAGTGATAAAAAATCTGCCTCGGCTTAAAATGATAGGGAGCCCTTTTAAATTATAAGGTTACAACCAGGACAACCCAACAAGCCAAACTTAATGCTATTTATTTTTAAATAGTTGATCAACACTCAACTTCAGAAAAATCTGATGCAAACATCGTGCACATAAATCGTGACATAATGCATTTTTTTTAATGAATTATAAAGGTTATTTGTCAAGTTATTTAGCATGTTTCATAACACATTAATTTAAACATACATTAAATTACTAAACAGCTTTAGTAAAATATAAGTATACGTGTAATATTTTGTGAAATGCTCTCCTCTTTTAGACTTCATTTATCTTGAGAACATGACCAAATTGTATATGTCTAACTAGGTGGCTAATTCAAACAAATTTGTGCGACCTCACTCATACGATTTTGTATGATTTGTCTTAACCCTAGTGACGGCTAGGTTAAGAGGTGTAGTTAGGTGTAGGTCCTTCATACAAATTCATATATGAATTGGCAACTCAAAAATCCCAAAATTATAATAATGTATAAATTGTCAAGAGATCAGACTGCAACTAACAAGCTCTGGACATTTTTTTTTAAAACACATGCATACCAAATCGAAAGACCCCTACCAGAACTGTTTGGTATGAATACATTGTACTGTTACACCACTAATATATACAGTGTTGGAGAAAGTTACTTTTAAAATAATACTGTTTAACGATCTAAAATATGTGTACTTATGCAAAAAAGCTTTTATTTTGGATGCAGTTAATTGCGATGTTTAATTTCAATTTAAATAAATGCCACCTTGATATGGATAGAATATAATTTCATGAATATCCTTTAGATCACCAGCTTTGTTGATTTATGTCTCAAAAAAAATAAATCCCCTCTCTAAATGCTCTGTTATAGCTGACTGCATAACACCAAGATCAGTCGCAGGGCTAGAACTATTCACAAACTTCTCAATGACAATTGAAGTTACCTGTTTCTCTCTCTCTCTCTCTCTTTACACACAGACACAACCACACACACACTCAGTAATAAGCACCGATATGAATCACATGTGCCCTTTTATTACGTCTCGCAGGGATACATTTTACCCCATCCCCTGAGGACCTGATTCAGCAGCTGTAGTGTCCAGTGCTGTTATCTAATAAAGTTGCCCAGTCTGCTCTACATTGAAATGTCATAGCCATAATGTATCTTCCACTGTTTGTACAGGGAAAGGTCACGACTGGCAGCAGGGACAGTCACATGCACACACATATATCGTGATGTTTTACAGTAATCCATTAACTTTAGTTTACTGGAGGACACGATATCATAATAGATGACGCAGCAAAACACACTTGGTTTTGTAAACTCCAAACCGCTTTCTTCTCTACGGTACTTAAACAACTTTTTTCTTTCTCATTCCTGTTTGTTTCATTGATCTTTAGTGCTTATTCCTCAGTGCCCTCATCTTTTCAGCACACGCATTCTTATTTCTGCAGCTGTGTCCTTCAGCTTCTTAACGTAGAGCGTTAGGAAGCCCCTCACAATGCACGAAATACACCACAACACATCCTTCCTTCAGCAGCCTCCGTTCCTGCTATTGTCAGCATGTCAAGAGTGTGCGTCAAGAGGTAAAATTAGCAAGCTGCAACGAGTGCGGCCTTTCCTGCGATATACTCGCTTGTACCTATTGCGTCTGTTTTTAAATGATGCTGTTGCTCTGAAGATTCAGGAAGTGTTTGTTGGAAAATTGGGTAACACTGTATTCAATAGTGCTCTTGTTTTATATGTTACGTGTACTTTCCATATAGTAAATTACAGTGTTGGGGGTAATGCATTACAAGTAACGCAGGTTACATAATCAGATTACTTTTTTCAAGTAACTAGTAAAGAAACGGATTACTTTTTAATTTACAAGAAAATATCATTTTAAAAAAATAAACGCTAATTACTTTTTACTTACTATTTATTGACTGACGAGTCTCCTGTTCAAAATCAAAAAGGTCAGAGGCGTTGTGTCTGGACACTGGACTAAATGTTAGTATTAATCGAAATAAATTAAAATGGTGAAATGCAAAAAATTATCCAAACCTGCAATAATTAAACCAACAAAAACATTTGATGATTCATTTCAACCATACTAATAAGCAAAAATAACTTTAGATACAGCAATAATTGTGCTTCATTGTTTTTTTAATTGCTGAATAGTATCAAGCTTCTTCTACTATATTCTATAAAAGCAAGCAATCAAGCCCTGCTCATATTTAAAAAGTAATGCAAAAGTAAAGTAACACCTTGCCTTCCATAAAAAGTAACTGTAACGCAATATTGTAATGGATTACTTGTAAAAGTAAGTTTCCCCAACACCTGGTAAATTATGGGTTGAACTTTATTTTAAGGTGTCCTCGTTACTATATATATTCCTGGTTAGGGTTGTTAAGGTTTGGCTTAGGTACTTATGCTTAATTATGAATAATTTATTGTTATTATAATAGAACAAACAAGGACACCTTAAAATAAAGTCTTACCTTATTTCTGTGCCTTAAAATCTTTAACTGTATAAGTACATGTTGCAAATTATTACTCAGTACTGCACCTTAACATATAATGTAACCAGAAATAGTTTTCTGGGTCTTTAAAATTCACCTAACCTGAACCTTGTGCTTTTGTGAGATTCTCTGTTTTGAAAATGAATCAGTCAGATCTTTTTAATTAAGCATTTGATTTAGTTTAGAAAACCTGAATTGTGGTCACAAATGAGAATTACAGTAACGTGTTTTATAATATGTTTATGTTGCTCTTTTGTTTGTTGTGAGGCTGGACATATTTAGTTTTTATTAATTGGAATTACATCACAAGAACGACCATATTCAAAAAAAAATGTAGAGAGTAAAGAACACCATACAGGTTTGTAATGACGAGCTGAGAGTAAATGATTGCAAAATTGGATAAACTTATCAATTTGTTGTGTCCATATTGTTCATAAAGCTTGAGTCAGCAACTTGGATCAGTATGTGGTTTCTTTCTTGCCATCTGTCATCTCTCTATTGGGGCCTCTTCACAGCTCGTGAGATTTGGATTTTTTTTCCTTCAATTGTTGATCTGATCTTTTTTGGAAAAATTTGTAATAATCTAAACAAAATTTGAAAACCTATGTGTGAGAGTATGTAAAAACAGAGTACAGAGACTATTAAAGTGTATAAAAACCATGAAACTAATAATTACACATTGTAAAATCAGCATTTTCACCCTCGGCTATCATGACGTTATCTAAAAAGAACAAATGGCAGCAGCCTCAACAATTTAGTAAAACTCCTTAAAATGTCATTTTATTATAGCCAATCATATATGTATTCAATCATATATACTTGAGTGTAATCAAGATATGTATTTACTGACTTTTTAAACTCTGCTAAAGGTGAACAATTTTTGCAATGACATTTTCCTGGTATAAAAATACCCCCAAAACATCACATGGATCCATTTTGGCATTTTGAATGTAGCCATAGAAACCAATGATGAGAATTTGAACAGCTCAGAGCAGATTTTCTGTGTTGTCTTCTCATAATTATGATAAGTCTGACAAGTTGAAACACATTCATTATTAGTTGCTGCCTCTTGTTTGCATAGCTCTTGCTGATTGTATTTATTAATCAACTTTTCATGGATTAATGTTTATGCAGTATCAAGTGAGCCATTTTTATTTAGTCTTATGCATAATTATGTTTCATTTGATGTTCTGTTATGTTGTTCCATGGCTAAACAGATTCACGTAAGAACATATTAGATATAAATAGATTAGATTAAGTCATTAGTAGAACAATAAAAATAATATAACACTGCTAATTTCAGGAAAGGAAATAATATCTCCCACTGGGTTAAGGGCCAATGTAGCTTCCAGTATTCAAATGACTCCCTCTTAATCGTTTCTCATCTAGAAACAGACGACGACTTTTCTCTCTTGGTTCTTTTTACTGTCTGAAATCGCCTCCTGGACTGGCATATTTCAGCCCACGGGGACAAGATATCATTGATAATCTGCTGCATATATTTATATGCCCTGAGAGCAACACCAAATGCTTGGTGGTTTTTCTATTCATAGCTCATTATCATAAAATATGAATCATTCATAAGAGGGGGTAAACTCGCATAATCAGATTCGCCCTCGGGATTTTAACCCTTTAAATGTCTGTTATGGGGGTTAGCGTAAAACCCCAACAAGTCGTTAATGGCTTATTGCGCTTGCAGGACCAGTTAACCCTTTGACACAGGACAGCAGATCCAGACTCTTGCTTTCCCTGGAGTCATTAATGACGAGACGCTTGTCTAGTAAAGAGTATGTTGAAATGCTTACTTCAGGGTTTCCAAAAGACTTCAAATATATGCATTTAACTAAAATAAATCTTTGTGAAAATCAGTTCAGTTTAGTTTCAGGCTGCTATGATCTTCTGCATTGTCACTAGGTGGTTAATGTTTTGTGGTTTTTAGGTAGTTGCTTTTTGAGGTAGTCTCAGTGGCTTCTTGGTGGTAGATGGGTGTTCTGGGTGGTTTCTAGGTATTTGCCAGGATGTTTTGGGTTGTTACTATGTAGTTTCAAAACTTGGCATCTGAAAGTTGTGTTTTGTAGTCAATTTAAGTGTATATGTATATTTATAACATTTTGCGCTTTTAATAATCTTTCTAGAAATAAATCATTATTATATCAATGGATTTTTTTAGTTATCGCCAAAACTTGTTCTGTGTTGTTGTAGATCATTAAACCTTTATATACTACCTCAGTTTTCTGGGGGTGCCTTTCATGCAAGTCATTGCCTCATAAGGCCTAGGCATTTGGATGCAGCCAAATATGTATTTGATTGTGTGTTCTCTTTGGTTTCTAGGTGGTTACAGAGGTATGCTGGGTGGTACGATATTCACAGTAGTTTCTAGGTCAGTGATGGCCAAATGTGGTCTTTCTAGGCCACTTTCTTACAGAGATTTAAAGTAACCCTGGTACAACTCACCTGCCTGTAGCCTTATAGTAGTCTTGAAGACAATGATTAGCAGTTTTAGGTGTTTTATTAGGTTGTAGCTTAACTCTGCAGGAAAGTGGCCTGGAGGGCCAAGTTTACCTTCTCTTGTTTAAGGTGTTCTGGGTGGTTGTCAAGTCAAACATTTATTTTATAGACTGTCAGACATGGCTTTGAATCTTCCTTTAGGGAAAATACAGTTTTTCCCACACCTTTCAAGCAAGACTTGTTAGTTTGTTTTCACAGTAAATGATGTAAATGAACACCTCTACTGCTGTACAATTTGACATCTAATTCATATTCATAGCACAAACATCGCAAAACAAGTCATGTGGCAAAGTTTCATATTTAGTGTTAGGGATTTGAAAAAACCCACTAAGCAATAGTAAGCAGGATGTTTGCCGTAGCAGACATTGCTAATTAAACAGTAAATTGTAAAAACAAAAAAATGCAAACTAAACAGACATAGTGACATTATTGTGTGACATTGTTTGTGTATTTGACTGTCTGGCAGGTAGAAGTGCGCTCAGAGGGATGTTTCTCTGTGTTGGTGTGTATCTTGCTGGGATGTGGGAGGACTAATATGTTGACAGCTCCCCTGCTGTTAGCTTCACAGTGCTGTGTCAGGCCACCACACCAGACATAACCCACACTGTTTATCTCCATTTACCCAGAATGCCATGGAACCTAGCTGCTGCGTGTGTATCTGGGGCTGCGAGTACATCTGCTTTGGTACAGCAGCCATTCAAGTACAGAGCTGAGGCCAGATGCTGAACTATTATTGGATGAAATATCGCCTCCTTGCTGGATTGTGTCTCGCGCTTCTAGGAACGGTGGTGCTGATTTCCAATTTGGATTTAGTTCTAGGTTTGCTCAGCTCAATTAGAGTGTGGTAATTGTAAAATATACATACAGCATAAGCACTGGCTTATAGACAGCGTGAGTTTTTGTTTATGATAGAAAGACCTCCAGTTATTTAATGCTAGGCTCTTACATTTGGTGTAGATTGCAATTAAAACTACGCCAGTTTAACAAATTTATTTAGTGCAGTTGGATTTACAATTAATGCAAGTTTTAATTCAACACTTCCCATCTGCTATTTGACCTACTTCAGTTTACCAAAATCAATTATTTTCTTTCATTTTATAATTAAACAGATCTGTGTTTCCACTCTTTATATACATCTGGTAATGCTAAGTTGTATCTTTTAAAGGAATCATATGATGTTGCTAAAAAGAGCATAATATTGTGTATTTAATAACTGTAAATTAATGTGTTTAAAAAGCATTATTTTCCAGTATACTGTACGTTATTGTTGCTACTTTTATATTCCGCTTTTCTGAAACGCATAGAATTTTTACAAGCTCATCGTTCTGAGAAGTGAACTGTGCTCTGGTTGGCAAACTATCCAGTGAGTTGGGATTGGCGAATACCTCAAGACCGTGGACCGAAATGTTATGGCCTTTAACATACTGTGCTGCCATGTCCTGGCATGATGATACAAAAAACAATAAATCTCCTCACAATGAGGCATTTGTTGCATCCAGTGGGGAGATAATTGCTGACGATAATTGTAAACGCACTTCTTGCAGGGCACAAACATCACACCATTCAGTCTGTATTTATGATCGGAGAAATGACAAATGCAACACTGCACACAAACTCGCATTTAAATAGTAGCAGATTCTTTAAATAAGTACTTACAGGCTGTGAGAGTCAGAAGCACCAGGCTGTCCTTGCAAAGTTAGGAATTGCTCCACTATGTTGCTTTGGGTGTAGGCTGCTCTGTCAGGTTTAGGAATCAATTCTCCATATGCGCTGAACACTGAATTCACATCTGAATGAAATGATTCCACATAGTGACATAGACATGTGTAAATGTGCTTTTAAATGAGACGCTTTAGGAAGGCGTGGTCAGTATTAATTTCTATAAAGAATATTCTCCTTGTGGTTGCAACTTTAGGATCTTATGTATGCATAAACAGCTTGTAACAATCCAAAGAGAAAGGAAAACTTGAAATCGCATCATATGACCCCTTTAATATTATGGCCTGTTCTAACAAGCACTGTGAACTATTTTATTAACTAGCATTAAAAACAAGGATTAATATTAATTGTTTAACAAATGGCGTATTGGCCTTGAGTGTAAAGTGTACAAATATTGATGTATGCAATTCATTGTGAATTATTAATCTACATATTGTGCAGTTCATTTAATTATAACTTGACAGCCCTATTCAGAGCTGCAAAGAGTTATGAAAGGTTTTTAAGACATTCTGTCGGTCAAAGTAGACAGACACACACATACAGAATGCTGTCTAGCAGTCCTAAATCCTTAGGAATCCTGTGATAGACAGGAAAAGAGTGGGCAAAGTGTGACAGCTGCCGTCTTTATTTGTGAACTGCTGTCTGCACTGAATTTTAGGTTCCAAGGAAGTCCTTTTAGTTTCATTTCCTCCAGAATACTGTGTCACCTTTGCAGACGCGTCAGGTCTATCTGAATCAAAAGGTACACGTGTCTACATTTTGTCCATATTGACATAGTTTAATACATCTATGTTTTTCTCCACAAATTGTTCAAAACCTAAACTTTGACATCTCAATAACTTTGATGATAGTCACAGAGGAGTATATTCTGCACTTTGTTTAATGTGATCATAGCCCGGGTTGTGAGAAGATACAAGGCTAAGGATTGACAGAAAACGCTCTGCGATCTTCATAGCCCTAACATTTTGTAGAGAGGAAGAGGCTCTCTGTGTCAAAGTAATGATGGAAGAGGATAGAAGTGTTTTGATAAAAGGCAACAGCAATTCAAGAGGGTGTGGTAGGAAAAATTCTGCCAAAGCTACAAAAACATCAAGTTGTATGTGAGAATTTTTAGAAACTATGGTTTTGAGAAGCTTTGAGAGTATACATAAATAAAGTCCCTTCAAAATATGCAGTTTTTTGAGGTAATTCATCAGATACTTAAATCAAGCGGAAATCAATAAAATTGTTAAACATTTGTACTCATGTCGGCGCTTAGAAAATTTCTATAGAAGCCCAAAATAGGTATATATATAAACAAAAACATACTGTAGTTAAGTGATTAATTCAAGCATGAAATGTATAATATATGAAATTTTGTTATGCTAGAAAAATGCCAACAGCGAACAGATCCAGTCACTGTGTAACAATTTCATACAAGGTCAAATTCAAATTAGGAAATGATCCTGCGCAGAGCTTTATTGAACATGTAATGATTTCCGAAACAAACAGCACAAAAATGCCCCCATTAGTTTTATCAGAGGACGATCTTCAAAAATCAATCTTATTGTAAGAATGTCTTATGTATTTCTTACGTGGTATTTAAGAAAAAAACTACTTGTGATAATATATTCATAAACAATAATATAATCCATCATATGGATGTGCTTGTTAATATAATCCATAAAATATTCTTTAAACTCTGACTGGCTTCTTTATTAGGGTTTGGATGGTAGCACTTTTCTGCATTTAAATGTAATCCCATAAACATGCGCTACAAATAGGAATTGATCTGTTACGTGTCTCTGTGCCCCTAAACACTGACCACAGATCAATCGTTGAGTAGAGATAAACAAGATTGGCACAAAAAGAATCTACGCTGCTTTGTACACTTACTTGTATGTCTTGGTCTTTAACATTCTGTTGCTAACCTTATTCTTATACTCCTAAAATGACTGCTCATTGGTTGCTCCATATATGTTATAGAAGTAAATAAGCATACATGTTAGAGCAATATAAATAATACAGCACTGAGAAATATCATTGTTTTCAGGATTAGATACTTAGATATCTTGACAAATCTAAGTACAGTTATCCTGAAACTGTAGATGAGACATGGAAACAGGAGATGTGACAAAAAGTCTCCCCATTTTATTTTGTTTAATCAAACTGAATTTTAAAAGTCACCAGATGTTTTTTTGTGGTTTATTCTTTTAGGCACATGCATGATTGTAGATCCTGTGAATGGTTGCAGATCTTGGGTGTTTGAATGATATTGCAGACACAGAGGACTGAAAACTACTTCCTGCATTGTAACGACCTGCCTCCCATCCTCTTGGACAGCTGGTTCATCTTCCAAAGCGCCCCTTTATCTTATCTTCCTCCTCATTGTACTTGTTTATTTTTAATGTGCTCAGTGGGCTCTTAGAGGCATTTTCTTATAAGAAAATCCTTCTGTGAATAAAGGATCATGAATAACACTGTTAGCTAAGCACTGTGTAGATTTAGAAGTATCTCATGTTATCCAAAGGGATTTGCCATAAGTCCCTGCATTTATTGCTGATGGCATTTTGTCACTTCTATTGCCTTTTGGAGTGCACAAATTCTGATGACTACTACTTTGTATTTTTTTGTTCTCACAAAGATACAGACATGTTAGTGAAATTTGAATGTGAAACTGTGGGAAAGATGGTCTGTTGTTTAAAGCATAGTTCATGTCCTTCAAAACTAAGCAACTCTTGTTGGTCAACATCGCAACGCTGCAGCGATTCCATTGAAATTACGGGAATTCTCTGAAAAACGCGGATGATACATTTAGCCATTAGCGTGACATTCTGCTACAAAATGCAAATTCTGGCTACGTTATTTATTCACTTTCAAGTGTTATTCTCAAATCGCATAAGACTTTGTTCATCTGCAGAATACTCTATTGAAGATTTCTGATGAAATTCCCAGGAGCTTTCTGCCCCCTGCATAGACAGCAATGCAAGTGATTTACAGCCAGGGCCCAGAAAGTGTGAAGGAGACACAAAGTAGCCTGGTGACATCAGGGTTCAACCTAATGCTATGAGGCTACAATACTTTTCTGCGGAACAAAAACGCCAAGTCAATATAATGTTATGGGACTCTTAAACTATACTGGCACCACTGCCTGTGGAATGCATGGAAAGACTAACATGAAGAGGAAGAAGAAGCTGAATAAAGTCATTATTTTATTTTAAGCAATTTATTTAATGCGGTATCGGAGTTTCAAATGATTGTTTAAAATTACAGTAGACTTTTGATATTTTTTATTAGAGTTACAGCATACAAACATTTGTGGTAAGACGCATCCGAGAAGTCAATACAAACATTTGCTAACTGGAATAAGTTTGAATGGCCGATGTGTTCAAAAAACTTAATGGATTTGAAGTTATTGTTATAAGAAAAATAAAATTAACTGGAATCATATGCCATTTAGCAGATAGCCGCCTTATTATCCAGACACTCTGTCTCAGTTGCTCTGTCAGTTATGTTTTTTACACACCAGCTCATCTTGTAAGAGGTACTACAGAGTAGGTGACAGTCTGCCGTGTGTGTATCCACTTCTGGGCTGTCAGCCTCTCTACTGGAATCTGTTTACGGCTTGTCGTGCCTATGCATCTGCTAGTCTCTCACACTGCTGATTTATGCTACAGATTTATTTCTGAAGTCCTCGTTAGTATTATGCAAAAGTTCATTGAATTGCATGGATTTCTTTCCTTACAGCCACAGATTGTTATGCATGGTACATGTGAGCTAGCTAGCCTAGCAACATTGTGCTAAATCCAAACAAAATGCTAACTGAAATGAGCTTTAAATGTTAATGTGTCTGTGCAGGGGATAAGCATGGGTGGCAAGCAGGTAGTTTGCTAACAGTTGAGATATAAATGGAAGCATCCAGGTGTATTTTTTTCATAACAAGAAGTATATCTGAGTGATAGAGATGATTGGTCTGGCATATATCATGACAGAAAAGTTCTGTTGTTTCACTGAAAGATCCAGGCATGATTTAAATAAAACTGAAATTAAATAAATAAATTAATAAAAAAAGGAATCATACATGGATAAGTTTTTCACACAAGATCTGTGCAAGCAAGTCTGTCTATTATCTCAAAGACCATAATGCAAGTTTAAGTACAGCAAAATGGAAGATATCACTCAGAAGCAAACTGGATATAGTTCAGCATTAATAAGATCGGTTATTCAAATTTTGCTATGTCTCTAGTGATAGCCAAACTCTTCTGTCCACATATAATCTTAGATCGTCACGCACAGAGTAGTTTTAAGTGATGATGTTTATGCACATAAGAGAAGATCTACAGCTGAATTAAAAGAGGTTTGGTAGATTTGTGGTATTTAATATCATTAGATAAATATTGATATGAGAGCCTTCATGGAGTATCTGCAATCAGATGTTGTCAAATTGTCAAATAAAAGTCCTACTAGCAACACTTAAAAAAATAAAAATAAAACAATTTATTTAATATATTGATATACGTTGGAAACTGTTGACATTTATGCTATTTTTATAACATTGGTTGGTATTACTGGCAATTATCAGTATTGACTTTCAGAATATTTTGGTCGACCGCTGGTCAAGTATATTTTATTTTTATTCAATAACTGATGTTAGGATTGACTGGAATTTCTGTTGTTTCCAAAAAAACCTATTCCTATTAATCCTCCGTGATTCCTATAAACTTTTTTTTTTTGGTTGAAGTGTATTTCCGGAGTGAATGGACCAGCCATCGTGGAGATCTATTTGACCCATTTCCTCTTAGTGAGGTGTCTGAGCTGTTTCTACCTACACAGAATCAAAACTCCACGGAGTTTCTCCGCGATCGTCCAGAATGACTTTGTGTTGAATCTTGATGGCACATTTATCATCTACACACACATGCCTACAGAGAAAGAACCCCACACTATTCATACTCTGTTATATGTACTCTTTTCTTTGAGGTGTCATGCTCGTGACACACACTCAGCTTCAACCTCTATGTCTGCAACACTTCTAATGCCTCCATTTCAATGCTCTTAAATTTTAGATGCTAATTATTCTGTTTCAAGAGCTCTAACTTGCTATTAAAATGATCCAAAGTTCCCCGCCCAGACTAGACTGGAATAGACTTGTTTATGTGTTGAGTAACAGAATCACAGCTGATGTCTGATCACAGCTGCATTTTGTTTGTTCAAGCAGAATGTGAAATCTGAGAACATAATTTATAATACTAGGTTTTAGAGATGTACCAGTATTTATATTTTGGCTGATATTGAAAACCATTTATTTTATCTATGTTTTAGATAATATAAAAAAATTCAGAATGTTGTCAAAAATGTAGAGAAACATTATTCTATATAGATAAATGGATATTTCATCTAGTGAATTTAGTTTTGAAAGGTGAAATTTGAGCATACAATTAATACACATTGGGTCTGTACCAATAAAACAATTACAGTGAAAAGACAATTCAGTTACATGAAAATATCTGAATTGGCCAACCGAATGTTATATGTATTACATTTTTTGAGATATATTTAAAATATGAAACAGTTCATAGTTACGCAGTAATGCTGAATGTCTATAATCAATTGTTTAAATATTAGGAAAAGAACTAGGGACACTGGGCATTGGTATCAGTAATAATTATTTAGTCAGATGTCCTCAAATGAATATTAAAATATAATGTCTTTTTCTAAATTAATTCTATTTTTACAGCTACATTTATTAATCTAGCTTACAAATATATAAATCGCCAGTTTGTTGTGTTTGTTGATACAGACATCACACACAGACATAATTTTATAAACGATAATATGTGATGGTAAAATTCTTCAGACATGCCCATTAACAATAAAGACACATTTTTATTTTGATAAGAAGTCTTGCAGCAGAATATTTTAGACGCATTGGTTTCTTATTCAATCCATCATTAATCGACGCACACAGCTGTTGTCGCTTTGCCAGCACGGAATCAAGTATGTTCTATCTTATCCATTTATTCCATTTTCTAATTTGAGGCTTTTACATAGATTCTGCAATTCCAATAGCAATAGATAAGTTCATTTCGGTATACTTGAGTCCACAACATTGAAAGTTGCGAGAGTCGTCCCGCGAGTCATTCGAATTACTGTAGTTACGTATATGTAAAATCAACCTTTAAAGTCAATTTAATAAAATAAAACTTTAATTGATTGACAGCATTAGTACACAATTTTGATGATACATGGCACTAACCAATTTGCAACGTATTTTACGAGTTGCCAAGTTTGTGGTTAATTCCTTCTAATTCTTACAACCTGATTTAGAATGTGTCTGAAAACCCCAGGCAGGTTTAGGGCGGCTAGGGTGGGAGGTCTGTACAAATTCACAATACGTGATTTACCGAAATCATACTGAATTTCAGCGATGAAGCTGCAAGAATTCATACAAATTAGCCACCTTTAGCATATGCGTAATGCATCTGCTGTGAGATCGCAATTTCATCACTGACATTGCTCATTTATCCCAAGCTGATCAGCGCTTACGAAAGTTTGTTTTTCAGCATGAACTGACATTCTTAAGACAACACCTTCACACTCATTAAGCGCTTAATCACCGAGTGAAATGTGTGCAGCTGTGTTGTGTTTTATGGAGGGACATCATTTTGCTGCATATTGGCTTAGTGTGCTGCTGTTAGAGTATTACTTACTCTGAACCAGAGGAAGAGGCGACGTTTTGTCGCTTCCTCGTGGGAGACGGGAAAGGCATGCTGGAAGGTAATGCACTTTAATGGCCTGCAGATCTGGAGCTGTGGATTTGTGCTTCCATGTAGCTGCGGCTCTGATTGATTACACGCTCCTAAGGTGGGCTGGAGAGCAGACGTGAGCAGCTGCAATTCATCGTGTCGGCCAGGGCCGCTGGTAGAACCAGTCGTGATTCAGCAGAACAATTGCCTGCACTTCGTGCTCCACGCAGCGCCGTTTGCAGGGAGCTATTGTTCAGCCTGCGATGATTCGCTTACATACAGTATACACTTAGTCTCAGGACATGGATAGGAACATGGCACTTTATTGAATCATGTCAGCAAAGGCACTGAATACTGATGATGCAGAACATTATTACGGTTCATATGTAGTTTTACTCATTGGTTTCTGGTACCTAATGCCTATGAAACTGCAAAGTCCTTATGAGATGACACGGATCAGACGATTATGTTAAGTGAGGTCATAAGATTATTGTAAGATGTGACTCAGGCACATTACCATGCAAAAGTAACATTTTATAATAATATAGTAATACTTTATTTAGCAAGAATGCATTCAGTTGATCAAAAGGGAGAGTAAAGGCATTTATAATGTTGCAAAAGTGAATTTTTTTTTGAATGGTCTTTTATTAAAACTCCTGGTGTTATTGTTGTAATAACCCATTGAATATCAGTAATAATGCGAAACGCTTTTGTGCAGCAAATCACAGTAGAATGATTTTTCAAAAGGTCATTGAGACTAGAAAATGACATATGAATATATTATGATTTTAAAGAGAATCCTACAAGAAAAAAGATTTAAATTGTAAAATGTTTGGTTTATTTTATGGCATTTCTGATCAAATAAATGCAGATTAAAGTGATTATATTTAGCAAATTAAAAATAAATATTTTGATACAATTAAAAAGGTTTTCATAATTGAAAGCTGTAAATGTTTTTTGAGGCCTCAATTCATTTGTAGCATGAAAATAATTTTTTAAAAAAATATACGCTTATTTGTATAAACTTCTACAATACATAATTCAGTCTATGAAAATTATTTCTACCCAATATATGTATCAGAGTGAATCAGTAATAATATCAGTGTATCCTTAGTTTGGAAGATAACATGTATCAAAGAGTATATGAAAGTTTAAGGAAAAAATATATAGTACGCTTTTAAAGAAATATGAAAAATATTGGTTCCAACGATTTTGCCACCTGGTTATTAGAAATATATTTTCTGCATTAGGAGGTAATTTAGCTGTTTTTTCATGACCTTTCCCATGGCGTGAGAGCTTGTGGATGTGACATGATGACAGCATGAAATGCCAAACATCTGTTTGAATATGTTCTGAGAGGTCACTGCTTGGTTAATGAGATACTGGAGCTTGTGACATTCCGTAAGCTTGATTGCTGCTGATGGGGCTTCTCTCAAACACACATGGGAAACAGGGAAACACGCAGCAGCTCTGAGTCTCAACTTACTCATCAGTGCTGCACGCCAATCTCCATCAGAGAACTAAATCTTTACATACAAAACCAGTGAGCTCAATTCGCTCACCAGGCATCTTGAGATGCTTTTAAACCCTCATCCTTAAAGATATTCATTTTAACATAATGATCAAGAGGATTTTTCTTATTCTGTCTAGAAGAACGCTAGAAGAACGAAGCTTACTAAAAATATGCAGTAGCTCTAATGAAGCTAGCTAGGCCTGTGTTACTGGAATATTTTACTTTATTCGCCTAGTCAGAATTAGTAATCTCAGATTTCAGTTTAGTATTATTGATTATGTATGCAGTTATTCAGGTGTCAAAACAGCATGAGCTTACGTGGAAATGTAAATCTGTGTGAATCGCTTCCTGTGTCTTTTTTCAAAGTAGCATAGTGTTGAACACAATCTCAGACACACAGAACCTTTTTTTTTTGTTAACTCTGCAGATGCCTAGAGGAAATGATGTCATGTAATACATGGTGAATGAGAGTGCAGGTTTAATTGGATTAATGAGTCCTTTGTAAACAGAATTAGCGAGTGAGTGGTAGTCACATTCAGTCAATCAACTTGACTGTAGTGAACAAGATACTATGAGAGAGTCGTTTGACTTCACAGGAGAAGCACATACTGTAATTGAGCTCTTGCAGATGCTCATGTCTTCATGTACTGCAAGTTATACAGCCTTAATTAACATGAAATCAAACTTGACCTCTTTATTTTCCTGCAGAATTATGCCATTATGCTTAGTCTACTAGTGCTGTATATCACAAGGGAAACCAAAAATTTTAAGTATAATAACTTTCCACCATAGAAACCAGTTTTGTATTGATGTAGGCAAATAGATATAATATTAAATTCCAATTTCAAAGTGTAATTTCTTCAGATCCAGTTACATACACAATGGATCAGTTGGATTTATCTAGTTTGCTGGATAATAAGTGAAATGTGTAATGAATGCTGTATCATGTTGTCTGAATTCGACTTGACTCAGCAGAACAAACATAGTTTCATGTTGTCTGTAAACACTTATTGCCTGGAAAATGTACATTTACTTTAATGCAGATTCTTAAATCTAAAATTGCTATATTTTATCATGCTTTCTAAAAAGGTGAAATATGTTAATGTGTGTTACTACCATTATGCTCTATCGTTTTTGTTTTGGGCAATTTATTACATCGCTGAAATACATTGCCACACTTGAGTTATGAAAACAAAATATGTTTAGGTTTCTCTTCCACTTCTTTCCTAGTTAGGTTTATTAGTGGATACTGAAATTATTATAGAAAATGTATTTCAGTAGTCGGGTCTTTGATTCAATTGAATTGTACAATCTCAGTATACACTATTGTCATGCTTTTATATATTATTAAAGTCTCTTATGCCTGGTGCTGGCTACATTGACTTATTTTTGTAAAAAAACAGTAATACTATGATGCTATGTTATATTAAAATTATATTAAAGAACAGTTTTAATTTACTTGAAAGAGGTTGTACAACGTTTTTTTATTATTATTATTTAAAAGCACCTGCTATCTAGTCTTTCGCAGTCACATGATCCTTCAGAAATAATTTAATATTCCAATGTGGTGCACAAAACATTTAGTATCAATGTTGCGCCATTAAAGAAGCGAGTAATAATTTATTTGCCCGATTCAAAATGTTGGGTCTTCTCTCATTCGGAACGGTTATATTTTTGAGGAAATCATTATAGGAATTATAAATGTTAGCTAAGTTCTTTTTTCCCAAATTGAAAAAGTGGGTGGTTAGTCTTTTCATCATCTGTATACTCCTCCAGTTTCTCCTTACTTTCTGTGGAATTGTCAGACATCATTGTTTTACTTTGTAAATTTATTTGAATTTCTTTGTCATCCATGTTTATCCACGAGCATTTGTGATTAAATTATATATTATATATACATACATATATAGTGTATATGTGTGTGTGTGTATTATTCAGAGAAAATGACTGACTAGGATATTGTATAGTCTTGAAGCTGCAATTGAAACTGCACTTAGACCTTAACCTGCTGATTTTACCACAGTTTTTTCCACAGACTTCATATATAATCATATAACTCAACATATATAATATTCAACATATATACATTCATATATAATTCAATATATAATTATGGAGGTAAATCTCACAATTTATTCCTTTAAAATCTATTACTTTATCTTGGTTATTTATGCTGCCATTTATTTTATTCACTAAAGTTTATTTTTATTTTGATAAATGATATTTAAGTAGTATCATTTTATAGACACTTTGTTACATTACCTGAATACTGTATTGCAAATATATACATCAATAACAAAAATAACATCTTTGCTGCCGATACATGTGGTTTCACAACTCTCTTTAAGTTTCAAAATTGTTGAGTTACCCTGAAGCAGATGTGCTAATTTGTCCATTTCCAGCTTTGGAAGTCTAACTGTGAAATAGAGATGTAACATAAGCACAGAGTTATTCTATTCCTGTCATGTGTGGCCTGAGGGGATCCATTGACAGCTGGGATGCATTACACCCATCTCAGGCTGACTTTGCTTCCATCTCTGGAAAAGCCTCTTGTCCCTCCAGACAGACAATTTAGAGGTGCTGTCTCCAAACTGACCTGGACTGACGCCAGGCAAACCATCATCATTAACGAACGCAAAACATCGGGCTTGATAGAGGAGGGGCTTTTTTCTCAGTCTGTTGCCTTCTGATGGCTCAAAGCACACATGGCTAATATTTGGCCGCCAAGTTTGATTTTCTGTATTGTTCTCACAATTGTCCTGTGACGATTTGAAATATCATTTCTGTTAGGGTTGCTATGGTGACAGAAGCAGGTCTCTGCATGTGCCAGTTAAGGCAGTGGTTTGGTTGTGAAAAGATACAAACGCCTACTGCTTATATCTAAAATTTGCACAGAACTGCATTTCGCTGTTTTCAGGATTTACTCATTTGGCCCATACGTCACTCTATGGCCTCAATTTGTCTTGCGCTTGTAGTTTTACTCCGCTGACTTAATTTGCTGTTAAAAAAGGCCTTGATCTCGTAGCTCCTACGTAGGTGGGCATGATCACTTAACACGGACTTCACACAAACTTTACACACACTGGTTTCATTTACTGGAAAAGCTGTCGTGATTCACAGATATTCTGCCTGGATGACGTTGGTAGAAGCTACTGGAGTGCACACACCTGTGCGCACAAAAAGCCGTGTGGGTCTATTGATTGAGACGTCATGATTCGTATTGATTGAAAAGCCAAGAAGCTCAGCGCTTGAATTTTTGTGGCTGGGTTGTGTTGAACAGCAATGATAAATAGCATGAGAAACAGGTTTATAACCTTCTTGTCTATTATATTGTCTGTTATATGACAGATGATAATTAGCCCCTGGTTGTGAATTCCATTATGAAGTGATGCGTCTGATAAGAGCAATTTGTTGTACAATAATTATACTGAATGTGCAATTACTTCAGATCTTGCATAATTGTAAAAGCATATTTTAATAAATAAAATATACTTGCAGATACGTAATATAAGTGAAATAAAATAGCATTTGATTTGTAAGGATACTTGAAAAGAGATTAAAATGTCTTGATTGTTTCATACTTCAAAGCACTTCACCATAATGTGATGACTAAATCCATATAAGGCATTTGTTGTAATCCAGTGAGGACGTGATTAATGATTATAACGCATTTATTCTGTCTTTGTACGCATTGCGCTGAATGTGGCAGTATAAATAAAACCATGTTTGAGTACTTCTGTGATCAGAGAACGCTCAACAATAAGCACTTACCTCTCACTGCTCAAAACTCATGTTTGAATAGTAAGTACATTCCTGTGGCAACAAAAAAACAATGTACAAGGAGTCAGAAGCACTAGACTGTCCTTGAAATTGGCTCTAAATTTTTTATAGCAGCCTTGTACAGCCAGCACAGGCTCCTCCTTGGGCATCCAGGAACCATCATACCACTTTTTGAAGCTGAAAACAAATTAGTTTCATTTTCACAACAACACACAGCCGCCATCAGAACATGGCGGCACTACAGTGAGAAAATAGCTCTACTTCTTTTGCATACTTGTTTATTATTTCATTATAAATTAAAAGTATTATCTCAAGATTTTTGTTTATAGCCACATTATTAAGCATCTTCAACATGCTCAAAAATATTCACTGATATTGTTTGTCGTGAATCTTTCTTACCAATGGCTAATGGAAATATCTTATGACTAAAAGTTCTACGCTTTTACTTAGCTGCCATATAAATTTAGACGCATATTTGCTGGGACTTATTCCTGCAGCCTGGCAACCAGTGTAAAGACAAGTTAAAAATAATTGATCTAAAGCTGTTTAGATTTGGTTTGGTTTCTACTTAAAAACGGCCTGATTTCATCCGGCGCTATAAGGAAAGATAGTCAGCTCTAATGAAAAGATTGAGAAAGGATCACGCTCGGTGTGTCACGGCCATTGTGGTTGTATGCTGGGATGAGACTTTTAGATTTAGCATGAGATTCAGATTTCCTCACCAAGGGGGCTTCAAATCTCATTTCACATACTTTATCGCACTACACAGGTTCAAAGTGGGATGCGGTTCCACTACAGTACTCCTAAGGACAAGATGTGAGAGGAGTACAATTTTACACCTTGACAATCATACGCAAAAGCACACATTCATAGACGCTATCTCTTGAGAGAAATGTGTCCATGTCCATTTGCATTTAGCAGTGTGGACAGTTTCCTCGAGACTTCTCAGGAAAGCGCGGGGCTCATGCCAAAATGCCCGAATGGGGAATAACGCTGGAATTTTAAATTCCATGTTTATACACATTTAGCTATTTCTGCAATTATTTGGTGTATTAAAACTAAAGTGTTTGATTTACTCTTTTGTGTTCAAAATTTTAGTTTGCGCGGTTGATAAAATAGACGCATCATAATATAGCTGAGATATCGTTGCTGCTTGTTGGCCTGCTTCCTCACATAAAAAATCCATGACCCTATCTGAATAAAAATACATAAGTTCATTATGTTATTAAAGTTCGTTAAAAGTTCAGGAATGCAAAAGCATGATAATCAGATTATGATTAAATCCAGACTATCCTTTGTCTTGTAGAGAACTATGAGCACTCGTGGAGGAGGAGCCGACCACATGATACCATGAAGAGAGAAGCCTGCAGGTCCTGCCCCACCAGCTGCTGAGTAGTCTCTACGCACAAAGCTTTTAATACTGATAAGCCATTTATATTGGTTTCTTTTAAAGCTCTGTTTGGTCATGATGGCTGGGATAAAAGACTTACTGCCCATGCATAATAATAATAATAATAATACACACAATATAATTATGTACATTTTACGGCTAAAGCACATGCTAAATCTATTGTTATTTTAGCATCATTGGATTTACTACTACTAGAATATATATTTTGAATGTGCTAGATTGATAACATCAACAGGAATGAGATAAATGTGAAATGGAATACAGATAGATGACAGACATAGAGAGGAACTCACAATAACAAATAAACATGCTTTTGTAAAATAATGAAAATAAATAGGTGCAAACTTAAGTGCAAACTCTGTGTATATCTTTGCTCTTATGACATTCAAAACTATGTCTGAATGGCTACTTTCAAATGAACTCCATTCTGGGAAATGATTGCATTCTTTAGATATATGGAACTGTCTAATTTTAAAACAAAATTTTACTTAAACAGTATTTGCATGATACTGTACTTACAGCAGTTGTGAAGCTCTCAGGATCAAGCCACATGTTTCTTTTGATTAAGTTTATTTCACTAAAGAATACTTACAATTGAACTATTTAAAAGCCTTGTTGACATCAGCATACCTTCTGCCTATCCCATCTAATCTGTCATGAGTCTTTATTTTGTCTCTTCCTCAGAACACTTGCAGAATATTAGCATTGGCGACACACTCTGATAGCAGTCTGGCTGAGATCCAATATCATGTGAAATGCACGTGCTAAAACAACTTTAAAAAGAGATTTCACTACAACTGGGATGTCATGCTCAGAAAAATCTAAATACAGGGCAAGTTAACAAAACCTCAGTCTAAAGTTCTCAGAGAAATATACTTTCAGGCTCAGGCATTTTTGTAGCCATTTGTCTCAAACTGGGATGTCAAAAGAAAAAAAGGAAGTTGGTAAAAACTGTTTTTCAGGGTGCTCTGAAAGTTTTAGGTCATTTTTCTATATTAATGTTCAGAGGGTTCTCAGCCGAGCCCTGTGTGACATGAGGCTGTAAGAGAGACTGTGTATCTGTGTATGGCTTTAAAATAAGTCTTATGGAAGTGTTTAGTAATCATAAGAATCTACATATAAACTGTTATCATGCATTTCCACAAGAGGAAAAATATGCATTGACAGCATCTAAACATGTTATTTTATTATGTTTATTTTCATTATATATATATATATATATATATATATATATATACATACACACACACACACAAATGTTTATAATTCATTTAATGAATTTTTTAAAACAGCTTTTCATTAATGTATGGATAATAACTTTTAATGAAATTTGAAAATGCATATTTTATAATATTTGATCATTTTGGTGGCTTATGATTGGTGGTGAAGATTTAGAAGACGGGCTGCCATATAGACTAGAAGGTAAAAGATGAAGACTGACAAATAGTTAGGAAAATTTTTGCTTTTGGCTGTCAATGGAATAAATGTCTAAATATATTAATATAATCAGTTTATTTTAAATTGTAATACTTAGGAAATATGTGTATATTCATATTTTTTTAAATGTTTGTTTTAAAGTCGTCATATTGTACGCTTCTAGCATAAATGACAAATGTTACATATTTATATGTATTTAAAACTAATTAGATTAGGCTGGAGTGCCTGGTAGGTTGATATTATTTAGTATTATTATTTTGTAAAGCTTCTTCGTTACCCTAAAAATATCATAATTAAATGCATTTTGTACTCTGTTGACCTCTGCATGGCCTGAGGTTGAAGTGTTTATTCGAGGCTCAGTGCATGAGGAATTCAAAGATCAGCATGTGGTTTGTATATATGCAGTTTTAGTAATGTTTATTTTAACTCCTTTGAACGTGATTGCATTTGAGCTATGTTTCCTTACCAAAAGCATCTTGCCAGAGAAATGAATAAGGACATTACAACCTACAATTAGTAGGGGACATCCATTTGCTTCTGGCTACAAAATTTACTAGTTATGTAACTAGAGCAATTCATAGCTAGTTTTGGAATTAAGTATTACTGATAATAAGCGCAATTTTCTCTTTGTTTCCACTGTCGTTTGCGCTCTTTGTTCCATCTTCCGTTCATCTGCTCATCTGTAGGGATGGTACTATCTGCTTAAAGTAAACTGAATTTAGCTGATGGGCTTTCTACGAGTTATGGTGTGATTGCTGTTCTCCTGATACAGATGGTACATGTAGCTATCGAATAAAAGGGCTTTTGCCAAATAACATCCTAAATTAAATTCAAAAAGAACGCTTTCTTCAAAAGTCCTAAAGGCAGAATGTTCTCACTGCACGGCCATTATTTCATTGTCACAACTATTTTGAGAAGCTTTCAGAGCCCAGCGACATTACTTATGTACTGAGAATCTCCGTTTAAAGTGTTTACTTCCTATGCAGCCAAAGTCATTTGTTAGTGCGCCCTGCAACCATAGACTTGATGTATCTGGTAAGCAAACTGATTCCATCTCTTGCCAAGTGCATCTCGCTCAGTCCACCTCCTGACTTTGATAACATCCGAAAGTTCAGAGGCATTACGGAGGACTGACGCAACCTAAATCACACAAACAGGTGCCATTATCAGAGGTGCTAGACTCCTGGGCCTCATCTATGCGAGCTCACATCTGTACCCACTTGCCCCTCCTCAATACAGGAAGTGCCTCAGCAGCCCACAATCCTCTGGGGGTAATGATCCTTGACCTCTAAAGACCACGGCTCCCAAAGAGAAACCAGGAATTTATTCATTGGTTGGATCTACTGTTTTGGTTTTGTCTACTAAAAGCTTTAAAATAATCCTTGTGTAACTGCCAAAGAGAGATTAATGAAGGCCTCACACTGTCAGCATGTCAAAAGCCATCATTTTTCAGATTTCAGCTCAGATCATTTTGTCTGGCTTAACCTGTATTCCAGTTAACCTGATCAAATCCCAAGTGGTCAGCAGAGACAGATTGCAGCTGGCAGTACATCTGTATTTGTAATTACATCTAAAACGCTCTCTGTCAATATATCAGCTCGGTACAGATTCTAGAGCATTATCAAAACCTAATATAAACATAAAATATCTTTTATCATTATTTAGTAGGGAAAATGCAGCAAATCAGTTTACGCTTGTTTTGAAATATGTGCTTTTATACATCAAAGAGATGTTCCAGCAGATAGTTATGTCAGGATCAGTACATCTCTTAAAATATCAGCTCATTTCGCAAGGCACGGGTTTGTTCAAATGTTGATTTGCGTTCAGGAAGTTTTTCAGTGTTGAAAATGTATTTGGAAATGCATTTATTTTTGCAATATAAAGTTCAAAAGAAAATTTAATTTGAAATCTCTTTGCATTATAAATGTCTTTATTGCTTAAAATCTATGTAATGCCTAAATAAATGTGTTGTTTTTCTTTTGTATTTAAGTTGCTGAATTTTTTTAATCCCCTTTCCCTCACATGGATGTTAAAACTTGCCAGGATCTTGCTCTTTACTGTTTCTGCATCTTATGTAATAGGCTTGTTAGACTTTGTCTCAAGGCTAAAGGCGAGTTCACTGCAGTAATACTAATTTAGCTGGTGTTCACCAATTAATGAGGAGATTAAAACACTATTTATGGAAGATCATATTGTAAGGAGGATTTGTGCGTTCACACTAAAAGAACAGCAGTTTACATCTGTCCTTTGGGAAACCGCTAGACTCAAGCATTTATTGAGTATCTCAGCACAAAGCACTGTGCTAATCAATGTTTAAGCAACACCTAGAATAGCCTTTCCCTGCACCTGCATTTTCTGCTTGACTCAGCGCGCCTAGTTTATCACCGTGAACCAGCGCTTATATGGTTCTCAAGCAGGAATCCTGTTCAATTTTCCACTGGGTGCTCTTCATGAGGATACGTCTGCTCTGCTGCCGTGTGCACTCCAGCAAAGCATTAATGCTGATGTCTGCTATTGTGTCCTATTTCGGATGTTCCGATTGAAATGGGCCTGGCGGCAGCAGCTTAACTAGAACTCATTTAAAACTTCTGCCACACACGCAGATTTCCATCTTCTCTGTACTGTAGAGTTCATGTAGCTGTGTATGTACTACAGATGTGAGATGGCCTGAAATCATAAGTATAGAATGTTTAGTAGGTTGATTTACTACCAACCTGACAGACGTGCTTTTGGTTTTAGATTTTTTTATTTTGCTTTTATTTCAGCAGTATAGTTGTAGATAGAAAGGAAGAGAGGATAGATCGGAAAGGTCTACAAACTGACTCAAATTGTGTATTACAAATGTTGTACTATAATGCAAGCTATACATTTCAGCTTGCACCCCACAAAACCCGCATTGGGATGAGATCAGCTGGTGAAACTATAGCATCGTCTCTGTTTGTTTGACTTGTGGCAGTTGACACTGTTGCAGCTACATACTGCAGATGCCATCTTGACTCGTAGCTCTGGAGGTGAGGTTATGTGTAATATTAAATGATGGATGGAAGATAAGCCAAAACTCCATGCAATCTGTCATACATTTGAGATCTCAGTATCTGCAGCTCTAATGTGAGAGACTTACAGATAGTTCAAGGACTGCAGTGTGCAGGATAGATTTTTTCATTTGATTTATTAATTGTCTTGGCTATGTAGGACTTCAGGAGTCAGATACAGCCTCTTAAATATCTCCAAAGACTTTTAATGAATGTTTATCGTTAATGACCTAAATCGCACTCACGTTCTCAATGAGCTTCATCGAATAGAGGTAATGATAAATGAGGCAAATCATAAAGCAATTCTAAGAGTGAAAGAAGAGATCCATCTAGCAACTCCAATCCTGGCTCTAGCTACACATACTTTAACCTTGCTCAGCTTTAAACAGCTTAGTCAATTATTTCTAAAATAATATATTTGTCTATATCAAAATATACAAATATTTTGCTCTCTCTTGCTGAAATCTTAGATCCTTGACATGAGGCATATTTACAGGAATAGTTCACCCAATTCTGTTATTATACTTACCTCATGTCGTCCCCAAACCCATAAGACCTTTGTTCATCTTTGAACACACCATTTTTTCAACTCCTTTTCTAATATATATTTTGATCAATCAATATTTATATGTATGCATATTTATAAAAGCAGTCAAAATGAAAACAAACTCAAACAAAACTGTGATGTACTTCAAAAAAAAAATAACTCTGTTCATCCATCTCTGAATGTTATGTTCTTAAATCAGTAGATATAGTATGTAATTTTGTAATGAAAGTCATTTTTTAGCACTGAAGCAGAGGAAGCAATTATTGTAAGGTTAATCATTCCATGTGCTGAGCCTCAGCTTGTCAACTAATTTATCTGCTGCAGAAAACAAAGAACTTTTGCGTAATGCCTTTCCAGTTTACATTCTCGCTTATTCATGTTCTGTCTTTTTTGTGGTAGTCCCCAGGTCACTTTCCTCATCTTACACTCTCTCCATATTTCTTTACATCAAGCATTCACTTCAGTACGAATGGATGTTTATTAAAATGTCTTGAGTTCTCATCACTGTTTTCAAATTGCTTTCACTGAAAATAATACCTTCCCAGTTTTAAGGGAAAGAAGGAGGTCAGATCTTTCCATCTACATTAAACCTGGTTAGACTAATTATACCGTACACCATGTTCTGTACATTATATGCCAGACACTGATATGTACACACACACACACACACACACACACATACTACATTTTTAAAACCATTACTCTGCATTATTTAATGTTTATTACCTATGATGTATAGGCTTTTCCTCATAGGACTAAATACATACAGATACATACACTTACTTCTGGATTTCTAAATGGGTGTCTCTATTCTTGACTTTGCTGCTTTATATAAAGATATAGTTATAGACTGTTATAGAATTCTAGATTACTTATAGATTCACAATCTTTTTATAATTTGAAAAAAAATAAAATAAAATTATACTAGTTTACAATTAAGGATATCCTAAAGGGAGGTTATAATTAATGTCAAAATTTTATTTCAACACTCAAGTGGCTTATGAAATGTCTTTTCTGAAAATGTATATATGGTTTTTATTTTAAGATTTCAATTTTGATAGTTTTAGATTTGAAGTCTAGGACAAGAGGGAAACTAAATATTCACACTGTTCAAATGTTATGGGCCTGTACACGTATAATATAAATTAATGCTTACTTGGATTGTATATCATGAAAGAAGGCATCATGTTTATTTTAACACTGATATCATAAGAAACGTGCTCAACAAATCAGCACATGGTAATGTTTTCATGGACCGCAGAAACTAAAGACTGGAGCAATGGCAATAGTTACCGTATGTTAGTTTTAATAAAACTACCTCTGAGATATTAGATGCCTGTAGTTGAAGTAATACCCATGCCCTTTATGGTCCAGTGCTCATCTTAAAAGTATCCATTGTAGTGTTTTCACCCAGTGCTGTGGATGTATTGTGCTGTCCTCCTCTGCCTCTCACTATTACACTGGAGCCAGGAGTGTGTGTGTTTGTGTGCTGCATAAATGTCAACACTATAGAGAGAGAGTGGAAATGGTCCATTGATAGATTGAGGTAACTCTTGGTAAGGCAATTGTCTCAAAAGCAAAAATAAAAACAAAACAGTAATATGACAATTTTGTCTTTTCTCACTTCCATTCATATACAAGTACACACTCATGGATTAATGGATATACCTAAGTTGGATGTCCTGATCATCTTTTGGTTTCTACTTAACAATAGTCTAATCTAAGACTCAGACAGAACACCCACAGACCACCCACAATCTGTTCACCCGAAAGTCTGATGTATATTGCCAGCAAACATGCAAAACTGCTAAAAAGGCATGTATATTCGACTGGATGCCAAGTTACACCATTTATGGGAGTCTCTGTACTTAAAAGACTGCCTTAGTAGTAAAGCTACCGAATCTTTGGAGGTATGAAGCAGAAATTAATATTTGGACAGATTACGACCCAGTCCAATGATCTATAATTATTACTTTTGTATAAATAGCATTTTATATAATCTTATGGAAATGCAGGATAGTATGTTAGTAGCCTATGCAGATTCCATTTAGTAGAAATAGACAGAATAACATTCTGGTATGATATATGCTATGCTAGCTGGTCATGATCTGGTTTTATAATGGAACTAGTTGCTTAGGACCAGCACATGACCCCAAGCTTAAACCAGCTCAAACAAGCTGACGTGCTTTAAAATGCTGGATATGCTGTTTTATCAAAAATCACATGGCAGAATTAATACTTAAAAAACTGAAATACGATAGTATTTTGCCTTTATGTTGTCTTCTAAGCGATTTTCCTATGATATAATGGATTCTCATCCAAAGGTTAATTAACACAGTAAAAAAACCATAGGGAGACATTAAATTACCAAGTCACTGAAAACTCAAATTACTAAGGGATTTTTATTCTGAGACATGAAAACATTTCATACTTTTGATATTTTTTACGATTTGATAAATTATAAAGCATGGCTGCACTAATAAGCCCAGCAGTGTGTTTACATTGGAACAGGGGCTCATGTTCAGATGATTTCAGTGGCTGTGTAACCTTCAGATCCATGGCTTGTTAAAGCGCTCTGAGGAGTCTGTTCAGGATGTGTGTGTTGAGCAGAGAGCTAAGGAGCATGTGTGTCTGATCTAAACATGCCGCTTTGTTGTGAGAATAAGCAAAGATTCATGTTTTATTTACAGGGCGATGTTTTATTAATGCTGTGTTGGATTGGTAAGGCTGGATGTTAGATGTAATTCCTTTTGAAAAAAAGGACACTGCAGATACTGTCAGTGCATGTATGGACTCACGGTAGTTCAATCAATGGCCATATTGTCATCACAGCCATATAGATTTTTTAAGCGAGCTCATGTTTGATATGGTAATGTGGAATTAGCATTAGCATGCACTACATTTACTCAAAAAATGTGCTATCTTGTTGATCAGTCAAAGGGAATTGTAAGAGAGAAGTTTGTTTCAATTGTGTAGCCTTTATTTTGCTCATATTAGTGCTAAATTTTCATTTAGCTAGTTAGCATTATCAAGTTCCCCCTAAATGTTTTTCAGCACTTTTTCTTTCAGAGTGGCTTCAGAGTGATTAGTGTTGATCTGATTTAAATTTGTATTACTGGATGAAACCAAAGCTTTGAAGGGTTCCATGTGCATAATGAAAAATATTTCACTAATCATTGTCACATTTTCAACAGCTACAATAATGATAATCGCTCAGAACTGACCTTAGATCTCTCCATGTCTTGATACTGTTTGTGATGATGTTCTCTCATCTCTCACTGCCTTTCGCCTTCCAAGAGCTGAATCTTGGTTTTCTATGGCAACTAAAATGACATGCAGATGAAACAATGACCTCACTCTCATCATCAGGTGTCTTAGAAGGTAGTTCTATATTTTTTGTGTGTGTGTAGTAGTGTCCAATTTTGAACCTTAAGGCAAGGCCAGTCCATGTATGATGCAATTAGAAGCTGTAACCTTACCAGCATTCATTAAAGCTCATCAAACTCTAATCAAGCTGACCCAGCTAATGTTGTTACTTGACTGATCTCTGAATGATTCTGTAAGAACCTCATTATAGTCTAAATAAAGCTTGATACTGAAACCGAGCATTTTACATTAATGAATTATGTCTGCATTCCTTTTCAAGGCCTGTTTTCTTCCTCAGGTGTTCTGCACAGATTCTGTCTGTGCCAGTTGGGCTGGTGTTCTTCTCCAGAGGAGCTTCAACCCAGCCAAACCCCTCCAGGATTTTGTGTCGATGTCAGCAAGCAGCAGAACTCTCCGCCACCCTCTCACCCGGGACCCTTGAGCTGGCAGGAGGTTCCAGGACTGGGGATCTGCACATCCAGTCAATGGCCTCCTAGAGAAGCCAACAGTAGACCCACGGCTGTACACTCATTCCAGACACCGAAGAACACTGTACCATCTGCCATAATTCAAACATCAACAGTAGGGGTGCATGCTTTTGGTTCCAGGGATCAGGCAATACCTAATGTCCCTCTTCCAGAATCAGATGCACACCAACTGACCTCTAGAAGTATGGTCAATAGAACAAGCTCTGGGTTTTCACCACCTAAAACCCAAGACCAGAACTTTAGCACTAATACAGACAAGCCGAGTACAATCAGTAGAAAGCCATTGAACCAAGCCACAAATTCTGGCTCTGGTCATTATTTTTCTCAGGAACTGAAAGTGATGTGGCCCCTGGAGCCGAGGACCTTTCAGGGTCACAGACAATGGAGAGATGAAAGTGAAGGGACCCATTCAGCATCCACCATCACCTTCTTTGTCTTCAAACTTCAAAACCCACAGAGGGCAGGATAAGGAGGCTTTGCACACCATTACATTTGCGTGACGTGTCTTTGAGGGAGAATCCTCTCCCATTGGAAAAGGTGGGAAGAGCTTTGGCACAAACTGGCATCAGTCCCTCCTTCAGCTCTGCCCTTGCCTTCTAACCATGTTACAACATCCAGTCCCACTTCTTCAGCAGAGAAGCGGAGCGTTGTGAAAATCCAAGATGATAGAACCATGAATATAACTTACGTCACAAATTTTACCAACAGCACTGGCGCCTCATGGCCTGCGAATGATTCGAACATCTCAGAGGCACCTCCACAGCTAGCGGGGGCTTCATGAACAGGCAGGTCCCAGCCACCACGCCAAGGCCATGGGGTCTGGGAACCAGTCGGGTCCAGCTCTGGGTCCTCCTCACGAAAAAAAACACCATCTGCCTGGACAAAATGGACATTGTGTGGTTGGTTCTTGCATTAGCGTGCCTGTCTCCTCATGCTGTGAGTAACCAATATCACACTTCCTCCAGCTTTCGAAACTTGTACTTTCTGTCAGCAGCACTGACAGGAACTTTTCAAAAGATATAAGATAACATAAAATTCCCTTTGTGGCTTAGTGGCTCTTGCTTGACAGCCTTCTGAAATTCATCATACAAAATTCAGATAAATGTGGTCTTAAGGCTAAAATGAAGAAGAGATACATATAGAATATTCATCTTCTTTTCTACAGCTGTGCTGCTTACATTATGCTGTATGAGGAAAAGAAGAAGTCTGCAACTCAGGAGAACAACTTGGCTACTGGAATGATGCCATCACCATGGATTACTTCACCACACGCCATGCTGTGGAGCTCCCACGAGAGATACAATCACTGGAGACTGAGGTACTGACTGAGACCTGGAAGACATTTTAGTGTACATTAGATCCAAACAGGCTATCAAAAGCGGAAAAATGTAGGGGCGTAGACTTTGTTCAATGCAGTGGTTGTTGAATTGGATGGAGGAGGATCTGAATCACGAGCCTGTAGATCCATTGCAAACTAAATTACTGGAAAAGTACAGCATACTCAACTGAGAGAGAAGTCTGGTCTTTACTCCAGAAGATTGTATTGTGATACTTTAATTAAAACCTATTAGGTCAAAATGGTACATATACCGGGTGAACTGTTTACAATAATAATGAAAAAACCATGTGCATTTAGAGAACTTTCATTACATGTCGACTTTAAGTTCAGGACACAAACCACACTCCGTAATGTTTCCTGTGTCTTAATGTATGTGCTCCAACCTGTTGAGCCACGCTGTCTCAAGATGTTTCGAGGCCAGCTCGCAATTTCTTGATCCTTAATTCTCCCTCTTTTCTCCATCGTTTGCTTTATCTCTATAATGTCCTTTAAATGTGCAGAGAAGAAGCCAACACAAGCTGAAAAAAATGTTTGTTAGAGATTTTAAGCATGTTCTTTACCATTCACAGTAATTAACTGTCTCCATGCTTTCAGGAACAGAAAAGGCTTTGCTGTTCGTATGATTTTCTCTGTGAATCGTCAAGTAAATAATATTCTTGTCTGAATGGCACATATATAGATAGCTTTTTCATTGGTGGGTATCATTATGAAATTATTAATAATTATTGCAATCAAGACAATGTGTGAAAAAAATCACTTAATGGTACCATTCATGTTATATATCGCCACCTGGTGCTCAGAGTTAACTCTTTTCTCACTAGCTTCTTCTAGTTTTTTTCTCTTTTGTTGTTATTTTGAGATTATTACCATCATCCATTCATTGGCGTTTTCCATTTCAACCTCTGCATGCTTCTTTTTCCCCACCTTTTTGTTTCTCAAACACTGACCATTTCTGACAGGAATGTGATTATGATTATGATGATGATGATGATGATGATGATGATGTGATGAAGAGGAAGAATCATGTTTGGGATGCCAGTGACCCACAGGTCTTCAAATTACCCTTTTAGAAAAAACAGAGTCGATACAGTTCCCTTCCTTTATGTTTTTTCAGTTTTTCCTCTTTGTAATTGACTTTATTACCTTATCCTGCTAACACTTTTTGTCATGTTTCAGTTTTTAGATTTATGGAAAGTCGGATAGATGGATTCATTTTGACGTTTGAATAAGACCAAACACAAAACACATTAGAATCTAGAGCCTTATAATTAGTTGTCTTCCTGCACAGGTGCAATTTACCCTGTTTCTTCCTTCATTTCCTCTCATTCATTTCCGACGCAGTCTCCATAGTGATAGAAGCTCAATCACTACACCATAGAAATGCACATTTGTTCTATAGGAACATAGATAATGTGAATCATACCTGTTCCTTTCACCTTAACTGTTTCACCTTAGCTTTGTAGGATCAGACACCCTAAGTGATTAGCTTTTAGTTAGCATAAAAGCAAGTATACAGTGCTAATGTTCTTATGTTTCTTTGTGTTTCAGGAACAAGAGACGTGTCTGCCCCTAATGGTGACTACAGTGATAGCGGCGTGGTTCTGGTTAACCCCTTTGCCAAGAGACTCTCTTTATCAACAGAGACAAGGCATCTGATATCTAAACACACTATATTAGAAGAAGGAAGATTTTCCAGTCTCTTTTGTTTGCTCGCATTTTTAAGAATATATATATATATATATATAGAATATAAATAAATATACTGTATATACATATATGTGGTGAATCTTCAGAGACTGCGGTTTTATATATGAAACTGGTTTCAAGGAGCTGAAAGAATATTACAAAACAGAACAAATGCTATTTACTATGAGGAGCCCTGCATATTTTTCTGATGTGGATTTTCTACAGACCTTCATTGTGATAAGAGGGTTTTTATGTCTTTTTGAATAAAAACAATAAGTGTGGATTGCTCTTATGTTCCAGTGGCTTTGGTGGTGCAGAGTGCTGAGAAACATGACACGTGGTGTAAGGATGCTTGTGTGACGTTACCCAAAACACTTAATATGATTACTTAAAAAAGCCTGCCGCACTTGAATTCTGTATGTGAGGATGCAGGGGTAAGGGCATTGATTCTGGGCAACTTCTGGAATGGGTCCAGTGGGTACTGCAGCAACCCTCGCTTCCCTGGTGGAGGAACTTGAGTTGATTGCCTGTTTGCATTTGATGGAGGATGAATCATGACTTTCCGAGGTGGTTTTGTCCCCAGTCACCAGCCAAAAGACAAAAAAAGCGACAATTATCCCATTCCTTAGATGTTTGAGATGTTTTTCGGTAATGCGTATATGTCTTGTTGCATGCATCTTTTCTGATTTGAGGTGTATGTGTGTCTTAGATGTCAAACAGGATTTGGTTTCTATCAAGATTTCGTTGTTGTTAAAGCACCTAAAATTCCATTTGCGTTGACACAGTTGCACAAGCAAGTAGAAAAAACGCTTAAATGCCAATGAAATGCCTCATACAAAGCCCTTTGTATGGTAATGTTACTGTGCTCCACATTTCACATCATATATGTTCATGCTGTACGTGTTTGTGTTCAACTTTCATAAGCAGGGCTAAGCATTATACTGTATAACTGTAGTGGAAATGCATTCAGTTTTTTTATTAAACCTCTATATTTGTTTATTCTTGCTATGACATGCTCTGATGAAAATGGCACTATTATTGCTTAACAGGTTGGCTAAATCTATATATATTTTGTTAGAAGACATGTTTTTCTTAGTGAAGGGGTGAATGAGGTGTGCTTGTGGTTCTGTCTGTCTATCTCTGTCCCTTGTGTGAACATTGACGAGAATAAATGAGACCAAAATGAATTTCTCTTTGATTCTCAAGTGCTTACTGCTGTACTGTACAGTTTTTTTAGATGAATGTCAATGATATCACTGGATGTAATAGAGTGTAATTGTTAGATATGAATACATACAGAGAACCTGTTTTATTTTGTACTTTCTTTAAACACATGCCACCGAGGTTGGTAACATGTTTTAAAACCATATCATCATCTTTTCTTTACATATCCCTTTTTTTTCTGTATGCTTAGCAGATTTTATATAAATATTGTTTTAAATGAATTTGTAGATCGATGTTTTCCTTTACTTCTGTTTTCATCGTCTCCGTCCATTTATTTTGTGCCGGCATGGGTTTTAGATATGTAAGGAGAGGAGTTAATTGCTCAGCTGACAGAAAAAAAATCGTTCTTGCATATTATGAATCATGTCTTATATTTTGTAGCACATAAACTGTACTTTTACTGCTGAGCAATACAAATAAAAAGCTTTGAAGGCTTCTTGGGTTTGTAGTTGATTTTTGTCGATATTTAAAGCAAAGCCTGTTAAAAAAAAAAAAAAAAAAACAGAGACAAAGTGGAGCACAAATGCCAATGTTTCCCCTGATTTAAATGGGTCAAAGGTTTCTGGAATCGTCCCTGTTTGCTGTGTATGCTGAATGAAGCTTTTCTATTCACAAGCTGTTCGTCATTCACAGTCTCTCAAAAGGCAACAGATGTTTGTTGTCTTTTTATAAACCCTCTCAATCGCATTGCTGCATGCTAGAATACAGTTAGGTGTGATAGTCTTTGTTTTGCATATTCTGTCTTGAGTTATTTGAGAAATGTACCTAAAATTAAAACAATATTATGCTTATATATCAAGCTTATAAACATCATGCTGTGTGTGCGCCACCTTAAAAATGAATGAAATTAATGAAAGTACCAATTTAAAAATATATATAATATTTTTTTAAAAATGTTAAAAAATATATTTTTATATATTTATATAATAATATAATATATAAAAATAATAATTATATAAAAATATTTTTATATAATTATATATTTATATAATATATATTTTAAAAAAATATAACTCTACACATCAAAACAATGCTATTTCATCTTAGTAACATCCTTTCAATCCCTCCTTCTTATAAAGTGCCCGAAACAATGGCAGATTTGTATATTTTATATTTATATAAAATATTACAACCAAAAAGTTAAGCTAAAAAAAGCTTAAAAGCTAGCTAAGTACTTCATATCATGTTTTTATTTATAATTCTAGATTTTTTTTTATTTACCGTTTGTTTCTATATTCAAAATGTCAAGATTATTTTTTACATTTATTAACATTAACATTTCTGCACATTGCACATTCTGCACAGCGTATCTAAATTTATTAGTAGAAATAAGTTTTATTTCTTCACTACACTACTCCACAAGTGTTGTATAACTACAACTAACAATGAATTGTATAACAAAATTGCACAATCTGCCAAAATCACTCTGCGGAATCCTCACCCTGCGATGGTATTGGTCGAAAACTAACATTGTCGCTCAGCGATTGGATAGGAGAACCGTCAATCACAAAGCTGCTTTCCCATCCGGGTCAGATCGGAAGCAACACTATCCGGTGCATTGGGCGAGTGTGTGTGTCACACTTTCAGCTGGTGAGTCTGTCATGCTGCTCTCAGCACACCTCTAACCTGCGGATACACATGAAACATACGGATTACCTGTCCGACACGCACGCAAGGGCTCGTTTGCAGTCGCTTCAGACATTGATCTGATCATTTCTAAGCTTGTTTAGTGTTTAGTGGAGGAAATTTGGGGATAAGATGGCGGATGTGGCTCCGGCCGGCGTGGAGAAGAGTCTGGATGACTTCTTCGCTAAGCGCGACAAGAAGAAAAAGAAGGAGAAGGGCAAGGGAAAAGAGCAGGCGACCGGTGGAGCCGCAATGGCGGTGAAAAAGACGAAAAAGGAGAAGGAGAAGTCGACGAAGAGTGAAAATCAGGACGCGCAGATGGAAAAGGTAACGCACAGTCAAACAACACACATGGGCTGTGTCGCAAAACCTAGCGAGCTGCCTATGTAGACAGCGTTTGGAGGTACAAAGGGCGCGTGGACGTTCTAAAAGCGCAGTGTGGTCTAAGCAGGCAGTTTACTCGGTTTTGTGACACGAGCAGATAGCAACACTAACAGGTTACGTTTTCTTTTATCTTTATGAAGTAAGTTAACGCGATATTGTATTGTAGCTGACAGCTGCTACGTTTCTTAAATAGTTAAATTTAGTCAAATTGTCATCTTTTTGTTACTCAAGCTGCCTGACTTTCTTTCCTCTAGAAAATAAGAGTTTTGGCCGAACGTTATATATTGACAGCCTATCACTGTTTACTTCAATTGCATTTCCCCCCCATGCAGTTAAAGTGAGCGGTGACTTTTAGCATTCTACCTAACGTTTCATAGCAATGGAGCAACATAAAGGTTTGTAAACTATATGACAGAAGTGTAACTTTTCTTATGTGTGTGTGTGTGTGAACCATGCCTTTTAATGTTACCCTTAAATAGAAGTAGCGTTTGGTCGTGACGTATTTAGTGATGTGACATCATACTGACATTAGTTGCTCAGGGCATCAATCTTCCAGCAGGGGTTTTATAACTGCTGTAGCTGTAACTGTGTCCTTCACCTCTGCCATATGCTTTTTTTTCTTTTTCTTGTGAGACAGGACAGAGTAGCGGTGTGCTAATGAACGGAGGTTGTATATGATGATTGCACTTTTACAATGACATTAGGTCAATTTAATTAAATCCTGTTTATTGCATCAGTCCGCCTAATTATGCTGTTCTCTAAAAGCGCGCATTGTGTATGTTTTATGAAAATAAACCCCCAAAAAACATAAATTGTCACAAAGTGCTTAGACTAATCTGAAAAACTACAATATTGCTCATGACGTTTTCAGATTAGTCTAATCTGAGTCAAAAAATAAAACTGATTATCTTTTGGCATACTGCTAGTTGGTCTTAACATAGTGTTTATGCAAGACTTTATCCCCAGACTTCTCTGAAGATGTGTGCAGGACTTCTCCAGTCATTGAGTCCTCAGTCCTCATGTTCATCTCATCTGCCTTCAAATGAACTCGGCAACTGACAGACAGAACTAAGTCCCTGCCCTACATTTTTCTTTTTGATAATTTGTCGTTGGAGTGTATATAGATCTGCGCGGATATTAGGACTGCACAATTAATCCCAATCAATCCCAAATCACAATATGGCCTGGATAGCAATTATTGAGTCACAAATGCTGTTGCTTAATTCACTGCTGTTGTAGTTATTTTACACACAAGCAGCGCAAGTGGAGACTGTTGAATGAGATCATTTGAGACCAATTCAGATTTATGAAGTGAAAAACTAAAATGTAGTAAATGTTAAAATAGCAGTTTTGATTAAAATTAAGATGATTTTAAGAACTAAATTGTGGCTGCAACATTGTTAAAAAGTAATAGCAATATGTTCCATGTAGCTTAATGCACACTCTTATATATTCTTAATTTGTTACTTAACATTTTTGTTAAAAATTAAAATTCTCTAGGACTACATTTGCATACTGATTAAACTTGTACAAAAAAATCTGAAACCGCATAAAGCAAGTTAGATTTCTACAGTAATATAATGGTAAAATGTATTCCTATCTAGAAAATGAATTCTTTGAAAATATTAGATGTAGGTGAACGCATACAGTTCTTTCAATTTTATTGCACGATTCATCTAAACAAAAGGGGAAAAAGACATGAGACATGTATTAAGTGTTCATTTTAGATGTGAAACTAACTGTGCTGTTTCTGAAAGTTTGTTTGGAGAACTGTGTGAAGAGAAAAAAATTGACCTAAATATTGAGAAATTATATATATATATATATATATATATATATATATATATATATATATATATATATATATATATATTATGACATTTACTTGGTTTTTCTACGGTCTGAAATTCTCTAAAAATGTCTTCACTGAACTCTATGTAAGTGTCACCTCTCTTTTCTTAAACCGTTGCTCCAGGAGGACGAGGAATGGAAGGATTTTGAGCAGAAGGAGGTGGACTACACCGGACTCCGACTCCAGGCCCTGCAGATGAGGTGTGAAGCGCAAACAGTTGGCGTCTCTTTTTAACATGTGGATCACCTAGTTAGCTGGATTTGTGTTGTTGGCGATTTGACACGATGCAGGATCGTTAGGTATTTCGAAGCTCGTCTCGGAACCGCTGTCGTAGTAACAGGTCCACGATTTCAAACCTGCTCGGGAACAGGCTTCTTTCACGTAAACAGGATTAGATTGTATCCTTTTAAGTGCAGCTTGTTAATTAAAATGTTGCGTAATCTATAATAGACACCCGTTTTACTCATTGAGAGACTTATTTGAGGGAATTATGTAATTTTATTGCAGCCATACTCGCATTACCCACAGTTGTGCGTTTAATTTGAGCTTTTATGCATCGTAGACTCACTTCCTAGATCTTAAAATGCTTGTGTGATGCACAATTCTTTTGAAGAGTAAATCATAAGATCTTAAGACGGATCAGGTGGATTTATCAACTTTAATGTTGCCATGCATAATTCTGCTTTAAAAAAAATGAATAGCAAACTACAATAATTTTGACATTTGAAAGATGCAATCCCTGTATCAATTCTAGAAATGGTAATCATTTTGGAATCGCTTAAAAAAGGGTTACAAATTCTATTCATATATTAGAACCTTGTGCTTCTCAAAACGCACTTAAGTTATTTTGATTCATGCATGTCTCTATTGAAGCACGCATTTTTATGTCTGATAGTGATGAGAAGGAGGAGGAAGAGTATGAAAAGGAGGAAGTGGGCGAGGATGGTGAGATCATCCTGGTCACTGGTGATAAAATCTCTGGACCCTGGAATAAATCAGGCGCCCCCCCTTCAGCTGCTCCGGGTGAGTCGGCAGTGTCAGTATAAATAGCCAACTAATGAAATTATTAGTTGAGATTAGCTCTTAAATGCAAATCTGTCTCATTTACTGTTTAGTAGAGGAAGTTGAGGTTCCTGAGCCCAAAGCACCTGGCGTGTATCGTCCCCCAGGGGCCCGGTTAACCTCTACCAAGAGAGGCCCAACTCAAGGACCTCCAGAAATCTTCAACGACACCCAGTTCCCCTCTCTCCTGGCCACCGCCAGACATGTGGAGACACGCAAGTAAGTGACTGAGCTCTTCTAAAAAGGGCTGCGCACTCTTAATTTCTTAATCAGATGTACCTTCAGCTTCCTTCCTCGTTTTTTCCTCATACACGGAGTATGTTAGGAATGCCATACTGATGTGCTGTGAATATAACAATAGCCTACGTTTTTTGATCGTTGTGTTTCTTACAGGATCCTGCTCATTTAAAATAGGATACAGATGAAACAGCACATAAGATTATATTTGTTTCATCTGAAAATATATAGTAGCCTATGTAGGAGAAACAAAATCCCTCTCAAGTCATCATAACCTTCACGTTCTTTCTGATTTGAGTGGTCCTTCTCTGTCTATTCTCTATGTGAGTTCACGATAAACATTTAGTTATTATGGTTCATTGACATAAATTGTCCTTTATGATGGAGCGGTGGTGGATTGCTCTCGGAGAGAGGTAAAGCCACGATGCTTCGACTTTTAAAAATATCCGAATAACCAAAAAGACGGAATAAATGATTCAATTGGGATCTGAAATATTTTGTAATGCTATAATAATTCCTGCTTATTTATTTTCACAGTACATACCTGATTCAAATGGCATTCAAATGGCAAAAAAAAAAAAAAAAAAATATATATATATATATATATATATACTAATTTTAAATTAAATTGTTTTAAAATTTCTTTGTATAGTTATAAGTATATTTAAGTGTTAAGTGAATATTATTCAGGGTTTTTT
This sequence comes from Puntigrus tetrazona, assembly GCF_018831695.1. Classification (NCBI taxonomy): domain Eukaryota; kingdom Metazoa; phylum Chordata; class Actinopteri; order Cypriniformes; family Cyprinidae; genus Puntigrus; species Puntigrus tetrazona. Next base: position 15,786,538 of record NC_056722.1, on the reverse strand, counting down.
GGCCATTGGTCCAGTGTTTAATTTAGTTTGGTTTTGGACAAGAATTAGTTTTGCTGCATCCCTAGTGAAAATGAACTCATGTAAGTTGAGTGTAATGTGAACGAGAGAATTGACAAGATGATAATGCATTATAAAAATGTAAACGGTGAAATACAATAAATACATTTTCTTGAAAGGTTTAAAGAAATGTGAAGTTTAACATTTTTATAAAACTTTTCAAATTAGTTTTTACTTGTGCAGGTCTAAAGTCTTACCGTACAGATACCCTGGTCTTGCAAAAACCACCAGTTAATGTTTTTAGGTCTATAATTGTCCATATCTCTGCTGGCGAGGAGGGTTCATTCCTGGACCTCTTGCAGTGTTAGTTGAAGACCCCTGGTTTAAAATAATTAAAAATGACTATACAGTTGCTTCTGTTCCATTCTGCATGTAACCAATCTTGCATACTGGTGGATTTTCTTGTTGCAGAGACAGAGAGATGGAGAAGACCTTCGAGGTGGTGAAGCACAAGAGCCGGGTCAGAGAAGGGGAAGGCCCGGGCTCCATGCAGCATCTACAGTTAGATAATCAGTATGCCATCCTGGGGGACAAATAAACGCCATCTCCCCCTCCCCCCCAAGCCTACCGCCAATGGTACAGTAAGACTCGTAGGGGGAAAACATCCTGCAGCTGTCTGATGCAGTCCGGACCGAGCTGGAGACGTCTGTGTCCATTTTCACACACACACACACACACTAGCACACAGTGATACACAAACATCCCATTAGACCCCTGTCAAGCAACACCCAGAGATGAACATATTTTGACACGTTTAGCCATCAAAGTCTTCTCATACACACACACACACACGGACACAGCTGATAAAGGCTCTTCCTTATCAACTGCATTCAAACGGGCTGCAGGAACGGGAACTGACTGAAATTTCAAATTCTGCTTTATACAACACCGTTCACCAAGATGAATGACACTGCATCAAACGAACAAGGCACCAAATGTTTATTATGGTGGATTTCCTCATGGGGTTGGTTGGCCGGCAGAGCCACTGGACATCGGCCAACCCTGAGAAAATGAGAAAAGCCACTTTGAGGATGGAGTTCAAGACATTGGGTGAGAATTAAACAAACAACAACAACGAAAAAAAAAAAAAACTGGGGTTTTTTTTTTTTTTTTTTTTTTTTTTTCTTCGCTACATCAGTATAGCTCCCAAACCATTGAATTTTTTTTTTCTTACATCGTGATGACAGAAAGCTGGGAGTTTTTTGGTTTGGGCACCAGAGAGTGGAGACTACCTCAGTTACATATCTGTGGTTACAATGTCGACCAGGTCCTGGCTCTGATTGGCTGCAGGAATTAACACCAGTCCGGCCAAAGAGGAGCGGCTCAACGTTTTAACTGTAAACTTGAAAATTCTATTTTTTCCCCTCCCCATTTTGCAAGATCTGTCGACGGAGGCATTAAGTCTACAAATTTACTTTTTAAAGTGGCCTTACTGTGGGGGAAAAATATGAAAGCAAAGGAGAGAAAAAAATATATATATATATATTTAGAGAATGTGTTAAAATAGCATTCTGGAAGGCACTTCCTGGTCGTTTTGCAGGTAAAGCCTGTTCGATTTGATTCTTACCACTCTGAGGAGTAAAAACCACCTCCGTATCCCTCTGTGAGAATGTAGTTCTGTGCTAGTTTGTCAACATATTGCAAATAATGGATTTTCTCTAACAATGTCCCTTTAACCCTTTCATCCCTGTTCCTCTCATTTTATTTGATTCCATGACGATTGACAAACCATTATTAAAGCTTAACCTTTCTAATCTCATATCATGTTTGTGGCTTGATGTGTATTTTTATAGCCGTGGCCTATAGAAGGTGCTGCAGCCATCGCTGTGAATGCTTGGCAACGTCAGATGAGTTCCAGCTTATGTAGATGAGATTTTAGTTTAGCAGCGTTACACTTTACACATTTAGTTAATAATGTTTCTACTTTAAAACTCCTCAGGCTCCTGTTTGTTAATCGAGCAGTTGAGGGTTGTGTGCTTTTGTGGAAATGCCTTTAGCTGAAATTTTTGCTGTATGATTGTAGTACGTAGTACAGTAAAGTTTAGCCTTACAAAAACAGATATGCGTCTGAATGACACTCAAACATTTTCCAGATGGCGTCGTTTGTTCATATAAAACTTCCCAAAACTATAACAATGAGTAATCAATCTTTTAATGAAAAATAAGATTTGAGGTAAAAAAAAAAAAAAAAAAAAGTGATGTTGCACTAAATGCTTTGTTTGAAAAATTGCGGCAAACGATTTCAACAGATTATGAGTGCTTTATTGGCGCTTTTACGAAATTAAAATATTGCAATCACATTGCATTAATGCAATTAATAAATACTGCTAGCAAATGGAAGATTATTTTATGATGATTTCATTTGTAACCGGTTCTGGTGCGAGTGGTAATTGTATAACTGTTATTCCCCTCGTAGGAACGATCATTTCTTCATCTCAAGTATGCCACTGCCTGGTCCTCTCCGCTTTGCACTGCAGATGTTACAATACTGTATTCCAGGGACCTATCAAAGGACATAGAATGCAAAATGTTAAACATTTCTCCTTTTTTAAGATAAAGGGTCAAAGTTTGAATGCAGCAGGCTGGTTCAAATGTGAAGCGTGTCATTTCTGCATCTCTAGCATTAATGAACGACGTTGGTTGAGCAACTAGAATGCTAGAAAAATGTTACCTTTGAAGTCACCTTTGAAATGCAAAATGCAAATGTCATCTTGTTGCAAATTTAGGTGGATTACAAAAAGTACTTCACCTACAAAAAGCAGTTACATATACAAAGATTAAAGAATACTTACATTTCCAGGGGACGGCAGACACTCTTTGTGAAACATGTGTCTGCAGTGAAACACCACCACACCGAATGCCTGAGCCGTGTCTTAGAGTGTGAATTAAATGAGAAAAAAAAAAAAATTAAAATAGTCATTGGGTGACAGCTCTTATTTTCCTGATTATTGTGTATAAACCATACACTTTTTATTTAAAAATTCTCACACACACACACACACACACACATATATATATATATATATATATATATATATATATATATATATATATATATATATATATATATAAAGATATATTGTCAAGCTATTTGCAAAATATTAACATTAAAGATATATTATATATATATATATATATATATATATATATATATATATATATATATACACACACACACACACATATATTGGACAATGAAACTGAAACACTGGTCAATTTAGTGTTGGAGGTTTCATAAAAATTATTTAATACTCATTTTCAAGAAATAGGTTTATAATTTTTTTAGTCTTAAGTCGCTGGGGTATATTTGTAGCCAAAATAGCCAAAAACACATTGTATGTTTTTTTTTTTCAAAAATCATTACAACGTTAAGTAAAGATCATTTCCGTGAAGATTGCACCTCAGATTCCAGATTTTCAGATGGTTGTATCCCAGCCAGATATTGCCATCAATGGGCAGCTTATTTATTTCAGATGATAATTAAATCTCGGTAACACTTTATTTAAAAAAGACTCACTTTTGTGATCCAGGTTCATATATATTTTAATGCGTGGGTGTGTGATCAATGTATACAAACTGGCGTTAAAAGTAATCGATCTGTACCTGATGGGAGAATAGGAGTGTGGCAGGATTCACAGATGTTTTCTTCTATTAGAAATAAAAACAAGAATCTTTGTAGCATAAGTGAACAAAACGACTGCCGACTTGCCCTAATATTTATTGAGTAATCTTGTCTTGGATGACAGGAAGACGAAACATCTGTTTACCATCCACCCTCACTCCTCTCTTCTGTGTCCTGTGCATCCTCTGTAGAAGAGACAAGGAATCTGCCACCAGGATCTTCTTGCAGCCCTCTCTCAGTAAGATCTACAGGACAAACATCAAAATGTTCTGTACGCTTTCAAACACAAAACGATCGAGATCAAATGTACCTGTACAAGCATCTAGTTATATTAGTACTCTGGTCTGAACAGAATGGCGGTTTAACCGTCAGCGTCCGCACCTGTAGATTGTAGTCCTGCAGGATCTTAACAAGCGAGTCTCTAAGGTTAGGAATCTCCATCCCTTCTTTAATGCGGTGAATGAGCAGGATGGGGTCCACATGGGTTCCAATGTTATTCAAGAGGCCTGTGATAAATGCTACAGTGAAGAAAACGAAAAAAGAAGCATTATTAATATTAAGTTACACTTTTTTTTTTTTAAAAGCAGAAAGAGCTGCTGTAAAGTCAGGCGTCATACGTGGTTTGTCTATAGAGTAAGAGATGAGATCGTCCCAGAGTTCTCTGTCATCCTGCTCTTTAGCAAACTCAATGGCCTTGTCCACGTCCGCCAGCTCCTCCATGATCATTTGCAAGGCGCGTCTGCAGTTTCCCATACGACCTGACGGGGGGGAAAAAAATAAAAAAGAAAGAAAATTAGAAGCACCAGAGGCTATAGCCGGTTAAAAATTTTACACACAGTGACATCTCCTCTGTTGCACTGGATCAATTACTGCGTAAAGAACTATAACATGCATTCAATTTTGATGACAGAAATACACAGATCAATGATTCAGAACTCACTGAGCAGGAAGACTGTCTCTTCTACAAAGTGCCTCTGCTGACAGATTTCCAGAGCCTAAAAGACATAAAGCAACTGTTCAAAAACTGTAAAGAATGCAAATGCTCGTGCTAATTCATGTCAATAAACTGAAATACAATGCTCTCAATAAATACAATCATTTAATTCAATGATAAAAAAAATGATGTTACTGTGATCTATCTATCTATCTATCTATCTATCTATCTATCTATCTATCTTAACAATGAACATGTTAACTGAGGCCTGTGGAGTCTGTTGGTTCTAGGGTTGTCTGCCATTTCATTACACGGTCTGATTTTGGGGTGAATTTGCTGGGATGTCCACTCCCGGGAGGATTGGTGTGTGTTTTGGATGTCTTCCACTTGTAAATAAACTTCCTCACTGTGGAAGGTTGGACTTCAAATTGTTTGGAAATGGCCATGTCACTCTTTCGAGATTGATGGCAGCAACAACCGCTTCTCTAAGATTATTACTGATTTCTTTCCTCACTAGCACAATGCTCAAAGCTCCATGGTATTTAATAGGGTGTCCTAATTTTTCACACGAGTGTGTGTGTGTGTGTGTGTGTGTGTGTGTGTGTGTGTGTGTGTGTGTGTGTGTGTGTGTATATATATATATATATATATATATATATATATATATATATATATATATATATATATATATATATACACATATAACATGAATAGGTTGTTTTCATTGCAATTTAATTTTCATATTAAAAGAAAAATTCAAAACTGGCACTTAAGAGGTTTTTGCAACTGAACTATATTATTGTATATAAATAAAAAACTAAATTTGGGATCAGAACATTTTTAAAATGGGTTCCTTATGCTCCCTAGGCTGCATTTATTTGATCAAAATACAGTGAAAACGTTAATACTGTGAAATACAGTTAAAAATTAAAACAACTTTGACTATTACATTTTTTTTATTATTTTAAAATATAATTAATTCATATTTTTTGGTGGAAACCCCATTTTCTTAGGATTATATGACATTAGAATGTTAAAAAAAGCATTCTTTTTAAATAGAAATTGAATGTAACATTATGTCACTTTTGATCAATTAAACGCTCCTTCATTTCCTAGCCCAAGCATTAGAACGGTCATGTATAATAGTCGCACCTTTTCTAGTGGGCAGTGCATGCTCTCTCTGAGGAAGGGCAGCAGGTTGGGTCGGTCATACTCAGCGTACAAACTGATTTGTCTCTCATGGTACTTCTGCCCCTTATGGTGGTCCCTCTTAAACAGCTTGTGCAAATACTGAGGAGAAAGAAAGTAACACATCCAATGTTAACTACAGCCGGACCCCTGAGACATAGCTGCACGGTTTAAACCGGTCATATTTAACATACCACATGCAGCAGCTCAGGTCTGTCTTTTAACTCCTCCACCACTTTGTCCATCTGCGGGAGAGAAACACACAGATATTTATCTGTATAGAGAGATAGGGTTTAATCAGAAAAATGAGGCCACTGAGTTGAACTCACCGATATTTTATCATCATTATCCAGTAGCATGTCAACAGCTTTCTAAAAAAAAAGAAACAAAGAGAGAAACAAAGAGGCGGACATATCCTTCAGACTCATCTCTCTGACAATAAATCACATTGTTCCAAAGTCATCTATAATATATATCATCAGCAAAACAATCCATAACTTTCTGAACTTATGCACTTGACAAGTTTCTTGCATTAAATTCCGTTTACCTCTTTGTCGAAATCCATGAGCAGGACAATCTTGTCCTTGATGGCAGAGAATAGGTTGTGTTTGTGAATGAGTTGGTAGACATCTTTGTGTCTCAGTTTCAGGTAGATCTCCAGAGCACGATCATAACGCTGATCATAAGTGTAGCTGCGTACACACGCATATAAGATCGGTCTAACTTCTTCAGAACTCATTTTGAATTTAGCTTTTCATTCATTGATTTAATTGGCAGCATTTACTCACAGCTCGGCCAGAGTGGTGAGAAGCATGCTGTTGGTGGGGTCCTTCTTCAGGTGTTCGTTCACAGCCTGAACTATGGCCATGTTGTTGTACAGCTCTCCTGGCCACTCGCGAATCAGTGTGGCAAAACCCTGCGTGAAGAACAACAAAAGAAATCGGTTACTGTTGAAATAGGTGACCGTCTGGTTCATGCAACTGATAAAAAACTATTTCATGGAAAACGTATACCTCATAGTCAGTCTTGAGGAACTCATGAAGTATCATCTCATAAATTGCTGGTCGAAGACGAAGGTCTCCTCTTGGTAAGTACTGGCTGATGGCCTGGGAGGAAGTAGAATGGAGTGGGTAGTTAACAAATAGCATTTGTTCGATGCTAAAAGAAAAGATTTCAGGTTAAACTGATATTTTTGATGCATACTAAAAATATATTAAACTCAAAAGTGATCATGAATAGTAATAGCATATATATTATCTATGATATAATTATTCTCCTTATTTTATTATTACTATTATAACAGCATAATCCTAATAAAGTTCACAGTAAAATTCTTGACAAAAACGTAAAATACATTGCATAATAAAATTTGTTTTAATATATTATTCGTTAAACATTTTAGCTAATTCACGCATTAATAACATCATGCAATTTTATTAATAATAAAACATTGATTTTCTCAACAAATGTATATAATTTATATGCACGTATACGTTTCAGAAAAATATATATAATACCAAGGGTGTCCTAGACTAAAGATTTTCAGTTAAATCAGAATTTTCGATTCTTGCCAATATTCGACTGATAGTAGAATCATATTTAGCAGGTTTTTAATCGATGGGATTTAATTCATCATTTATACGATGACTATATTCACGAAATGCATGAACGTTTCTGCACAGCTCTGAATGAATTCCTTTTTTTATGTTCTTTATGCAACAACACTCAATAAATGCATAGCGCTTTATTATAATAGTGTTCTTATTATAATTGTCATGTATGACGGTGCCAGTCATAGTTATTAATATGCTGCATTGTTTGTCCTGCTCACACTGCACTCTCAAGAGATAATCCATATCTCCATACAAATGATATAACTATAGCTGTAATAAGCGATTAGCCAGCACTAATGTGCGTGTGTATTACTGATAACACTTATTCTTAAAAATAATAATCATTCATATTAAAAATTCTGCTCACTTTCAACTGTCCAATGGTTTTGAACCTGTACACTTCATTCTCCCAGAGTTCCATGTTCTTTCCAAGCACTTTTTGACACTTTCTGTCAGTAAGGAATGCAGAGAGAAAAACGAGGCATATATTAAAGCATCCATTCGTAGTTTAAGCGGTTAACGGGTCAATAAATCAGAGGGCCGTCCTGTACCTGGCAGCTGCATCATAATCTCCTCTCTCCACCAGATGATTGATGTACGCCATTCCAATTTTCTATTCACAGAGCATAGACAGGAAACCGTGATTCCAGGTTATTATCTGAGAGCGTTATAATAACTAAGACTAGCTTTCTGCACATCATCAAATCACATCATTCATTCGTTTTCACCTGTACATCATGTCGTTTAATGTTTTTGAAACTGATCTCCGCCGCCATCAGTGCTTCCTGTGACCAACAACAGAAATCATTAAGCACAGTTCAAATATTTATAAATGAAATGCTCCCTTGGGTTGCTGAACACGTGCCTCATATTTTTTCTTCTCCAGAAGCCAGTCGATGTGGTCATCCTGGTCTCTTTCTTTAGCCACTACAATGTCTTTAGGGCTGATGATGTAGAATAGAGACTCTCCCTCAGAGTGTTCTGGAACGACAACAAAGATTTTAAAACTATGACCATATCATCAAAATGTGAATTTAATTGCGGGTGATTTTTATCCATCTTTTTTTATTAGGGTATTCCAGATGTTCCTGTGTTGCCAAGCTGAGGCTACTTTGGCTACTTTTGGAATTGGGCTGCTTTACCACGGTTGCCGGGAATTGTTTTGGGGTTGAAGTCCCCACAATAACGGCAATTTGAATAGCAAATTTGGCGGATCTTGTTGTGAAAACCTGGCAACCCTGAGCTTTCCGTTCATTCTGTCTTCATCATACCGAGCCTGTAGTCCCGGCACTGATTCTCCTGGAAGTTTCGTACGGTGAGAGCGTCTGATGAGATCTCCTCGCAGCCCTCGGGCAACGGCTGGATGATGTCTAAACGAGGCCGTGTTCTGAACTCCTCCTCCTTTGACAAACAGATTTATATTTTTAAGAAGTACATTTTATACTCACAGCAATACAAAAACATTTTTTTAAATAAGATGCTGTTTAATAAAATACTGTTTTTGCGTTTCTCAACATTTTTGCCTCAGAGGCTCTCTGTTGCCAAAGACCTTTTTGAAATTTCTGAAATATAATGCATAATACACGTTATTCATATAGTGCATTGTAATACATTGTATCTAGTAACTGAATTTAAAAATGCATAATATGTTAACTTTTGTTACAATTTTAGGATGCATTTTAAGGTGCATTACAAGGCATAATTAATGCATTAAACATACTTTTATAATGCAGTATGCATTAAGCCTTTAAGTAAAGTGTTAGCCAATAATTCTATATATTTATTCTATATATTTATTTATTTTGTATTCACATTTTGTATTCTATTACTCTTTAAAATTGGATCTATTTCCATATTTTCCTGTTATATATATCCAGGTTTGATTCAAAGCCTCGTTCTTAAATACATTGGCAGATTTTGAGGAAATGAATTAATTTTATTATTTTTCATCTTGCCGCTCCCTTGGACATGTCACGAGGCCCCTGATCTTAGCTCTGGTGAGAGTGTGTAACACTACCATGTGCTCAGAGTTCTCCTTGACATAGTACAGGGTGACCAGCTGATCTGCCAAAGGCGCCAGTCCACTAATGAAGAACTCGGTCTCAAATGCTGACACTGAAAGAAATCAGCAAAGCCAAAAAAAAAAAAAAAAAAAAAAGAATTATGCTTTGTTTTGATACATGTTCTCATTATGTGCCTGGCTGCAATTGGTTTAGTACCGATCTCAACGTAGCGACTGGGTAGATCTCTCATTTCTGTTGGGTCGCGCTCTTTAACGACACATATCTGAGGAAAAAAAAACCCAAACAACTTTATTCAAATAAGAATACATAAATGAGAGTCTTTCGCTATTAAAACACTTGATCTGCAGTTGTACCAAACACACACCTTAACAGAAGAGCCCCATCCGATGATCAGCGTGGTGTTGTCTTTCCAGCAAAGACTACAAGGGTACATATCCGCCTAAGATTGGTGTTGTCTCGCAACACGTTGGTGATGCGTTGTTTACTGCTGATGTCGTAAATCTTCACACCCTAAAATACATCAACTACAGTTTAGTTAAAACCGTGATTAGTAAAGCATCTTAATAAACATGTTCAGTGTGTCTAAATCTGATTGTACCACATTGTTTGCCCAGGCAATGAGATTGGCTCTCCATTTGACATTGGTGATGTTTCCCTCTCCTTCGTGCAGAACAGAGGTCTTCCAACGGCTCAGCCAGTTCCTCTCATAAAGCAATAGCTATAAGACATATTTCATCAGAAGAATATTAGTGAGCGCTCGCTGACGGAGATTAACCAACACAACACCAGAGGGCAGTAGAACACAAAGCATGAATAGGTGCGCGACAAAAGTCGGTGACTACATGTGCGTTTTAATTATGATGTGAAAGGATTTGTATTTTTTTCAATGTTTGCTTTTACTCGTGAGAAAGAAAAAAAGAAAACTACTGTGGCTGGGGGTGGTACCTAATAAAAGTTATAAATACATACCTTTTGGTGCCAGTGAGTTTTTTTATGTTTGCTATATGTTGGCTATATTTATTTGGTTAAAAAATAAATAAAACATTATAACAATTTAACACTTACATTTAACATTAACATTTATAACAAATTATGTTTTAAGCCGTTTTCTGTTTTAATTAGTGCTGTCAAAGTATTAATCACACCTAAAATAAATGTTTTTATTTACATAATATACCTGTCTTAAAAATAAATAAATAAATTTGCATTTATTTGCATGTATATATTTATATTCATACAATTCATATAATATTTATTATATTTAAATGAATAAACTACATAAATATATTTCTTAAATATACAATGCTTATTTGAGTAACAGTGTTTATTTGAAATAGAAGTTTTTTTTGTACCATTATATGTCTTTACTGTTAATTTTGATGAATTATGCAGACCAAACTGTTAATTTCTTGAAAGGAAAAAAGAAAGAAAGAAAGGATCCTACTGACCCTAAACCTTTGAATGGTAACATAAATAAGCCTTTTTAATGGTTTATGCTAGTTTGCCCCAGTGGCCTTTATTCGGTCAAATATGCTGCAATTATTATTATTATTGTAGTAAGTTTTGGATTGGATTCATTGTGTCTTATGTTCGGGTCACATTCAGGTGGAAATTCAATAAAAATAATTTTACAAGCAGTATCAAAATCCATTTTAGAAAATGGCAGCATTTGGTTCAACCTTTAAATAATGGGACGTTTACAAAGTTACTTACGCAAGGCATGCAGTACAACGCAACTGAAAAGCACACAAAGAGAAGACGATACAGTATTGACATTTCATGAACTATCGAGAAGAGACTCAAACAACATCATTTCTATGAAAAGGTATTTAAAGTTTTGCTTTACTCCGATAAATCTGATACTATTTGGTGAAAAACAACATTTTCGAATGGGTTCGTGTGATAATAATCACGTGCAGAAAGCAGCGACGCACTTGGTGGATAACCTTGAATCGAAAGTGTCAAAAATGCCACACACAATCACCACACAGCCAACCTGACCTGACTGCAGAGAAAGTGACTGAAAGGAAAGACGGTTCAATGTCGCTTCAGTTCTACACTTTTGGCTATGTTAACAGATCACAGCGCAGCAATAGGAGATGACACTCCAAGAGCCGAGCAGACGGAATTGAATTGCCTTTGACAAGATGCGTCTTCAGTGGAAGCCGTATTGATTTTCATGGCAGGGCTGCATTATGGGGACCTTAAGCCAGGGAGAGAGAAGGAAACAAGCAGAAGCGGGAGGAAAATGCAGAGGACTTGGCCACTGTGGCGCACAATGGACGCCGTTAATTGCTTCTGATAAGCACAATGCGGTAACAGTGTGAAGCCATTTTATGAGAATCAATCGTGGCACGGAGGATACAAATCTATGATTTACAGAAATTGAGAAGACTCTATTTGAGTGGTTCAAGATGTGTACGTCTCAACCAAACCTCTAACAGTCCACTTTACAAAGAACCAGTGGCATTTATTCAAATTCTTTTTCCAGCCACAAAATGTCTGATCAGCGCACGCAAACAGATCAACTTCTAAGTGCTTTTACGACAGACACAAGCCTGCTTTCATTTCTACAGATGCACGGAATCTAGTATGTATCAGACGGTGGCATCTTCAGTTGGTAGCATTGTGTCCTTTGAAAAATGAGCGTATTTGTTTAGTCCATAAGCCAAGAGTGTTCTACATGTTGCAAACACTATGGCACTCTATGTAATGACAGTTATTTATTGCGCAAGAAGAGACAACATCTCTCTAGTGAACAACACTTTGGAGAAAATGGACCACTCTCTCTCTCTCCCTGATGTTGACCCCAGTCTAAGGCCAAGACGGTAAGAGCGTTTCATGCCAAACAGCTTCAGTTTGAGTAACCACTATACACGGCACTCAACATGACAAAAAATGATTCCATTCTAATAATTTAGCTTAACCCTCAGTGTCAAAGCCTCAAGAGCATCAACTGATGGAGACCACAAAATATATGTTCAGAACTTAGGTATGAATGTGGCTTTTGTTTTTATCTTAAATCATTCGAAGCACATTAACAGAGATGCTTTCTTTTAAAAATTCAGCGGTTGATGAATTTGTTTGTTTTTTGCTTTTTTTAAATAAACGATTCTGCACTTTTTTTGCAAGAAGCCTGCAACCATAAAGTATAGGGTTGTTAAGATTTTATGCTTTCAAGAAAAATCTCATCATTAAATAAATGCAATTTATACTTGTATATATTTAGTCTTGTCACATGATGAGGTGCTTTATAAGACGCTGATTTGGTGTTCAAGTGATAATTCGAATTATTATTAATGTTGAATCAACGTTGAACTGAACATTTAACATAAACCAGGATGCCTTTTTCAGGCATTTTATAAACAGAAAGTTCAAAGTAACAGCACTAACTGGAAAAACAAATCTTTTATAACATTATAAATGTCTTCACTGTCACTTTTGGTCAATTTAATGCATCCCTGCTGAAACTTACCCTAAACTTTTGAATTGTAATGTGCATACTGATTCAAACCTGAAATGGCATGCACGAGTGCTTTTGAGCTTTTGTTTCCTTTTGTGCTAGTAAATGACAACAGTAAAAGAGGAGAGAGGAAAGGTTTGGAAAGAAAAAGAGAGCAAATGATTCTAACTGGATTTAAACCTGAATCTCTCACATTAGCACCAAAGCTCTAGAGCACTAAACATGGGATTGGGACCCAATGCAGAACTGATATCAGCTTTTAGCATCTTCTGAGTGAAAATATGGAAGTTGCCAAACAAATGCCTTTTTTTTGTTAAAAATAGAGAGGAGCTATTGGACAACGAATACAATGAGGTCTCAAAATAACATAGACAAGTTCTGAAACTGTGCCTTTAACACTCACAATGTGAGTTTTAAGTCCCAGGAGACTGTGAAAGTGGACTTACCTTATTTCCTCCGGTCACAAACTGTTTATTGTTGGATTTGCTGAACTGAGGGTGTAGCGCCACGACCTGGAATTGAACAAGAGATTTCAGTTCAGTTTTCGGCAACATCTGAGTTAATATCAATGTCCACTCCAGTATTTCTAAAGCCATAAAGTGCCTCAGAGGGGGTTAGACTACAGCCAGTCTGAAACATGTTCAATAAAGTGCTTTTTAACCCAGGAAAAGTTAAAGGATTGATCCTCACAGTCCAATACACAAAAGTATCGATACAAGAAGATGACAGCACCGGCTCTCTTTAATGTGTGCCATAGGTGACATCACTCATGCTCAACAAACGGCCGGCTCATGCATGATATGAAATGCCCTAGAGAAATCAATTAAGACTAGTAGCAGGCTGAAATTACATTGTTTTCCAGAATTATCAATGTTTGCTGTGACGGGAAATCGAAATCAAAGGGCTATTTCCCATCAGGCAGCAAAAACATTGCCGGGGGACAGACGACTTGCATTAACGGCAATAAGTTACCTTGATGGGACAGTCAAAGTTTTCATGGAAGCCCTCCCTAGTGTACAGGCCAAACACTTGCACCTGGAAAAGATGAGAGAGAGAAATGGAGAAAGAGACACAGAGATGTCTTTTTAAGGTAAAATCACTGTGGTCCAGAGATGCGCTCTGCGATTACAGTTGACTTGGGCAAAGCATCAGACCATCCAGTGGGCTAGTTAACCATCTGCCAGACTCCCAATTAGTGGAAAGGTCAACTCTTTTTGCCCTCGCACGCCTTTATGCTACTGACTTAATCACTGGCGGTGCTGCAGTCCCCGATGGCTACAAACAAGCGCTAACACAACATTTCACCTACACCTGTCTGTAGAAAACAAGAGGAAACTGAAAAATGATTGTGAGGTCTCAAAAAAAGTACAACTCCATTGAAAAGTAAAGCATCCTCTTGCATTTTACATTATGGTATACTGACTCTGGTCAGGCAACAAGCTTAGCTAGTTTGAAAATGGTTTATTTTAAAGTGCAGGTTTCTACTTTTTCGTGAAAAAAACCCCCTGAACAAATAGAAAACACTTCCTCTGTAATATATTGTATAACATCAATAGCAAAGCAGCTGGCAAGTGTACTTAAGATTAACAGTGAGTAAACAAAGGCCTCCGTATTCATTTTAATCAAATAGTTTAACATTTAATAATTCAATAGTTTTGACATTATTACTTATTAATCATCAATATAAAAGCCAAACAATTCAAAATTTATGTATGTATAATTTTCTAGTGATACAGTTAAGACTAGGCTAGGAGCAGATTTTTAATTATATTTAATATATTTATTAATTACGAAGCACACATGAATCTATCACAACTCTGCTGAAGGCCACCTTCCATTTATTCCATTTACTTACTGAAGACATTATGAAATGCCTCATCTTGGTAACTACTGATTAATTGTTTTTTATCGTTTACGTTACGTATGAAGTGCAGTTTCTACTTTTTGGAAAAACTTAATAATGAAAAAAATAATGCTTTAAACCATATTACAGCTCACGTTTTTCCAAAAACCGGTAGCAACACATTCGGTAAGTTGGGATTAACAGTGCAGAGGAGCGAACAATGGCCACCATATCGATTTTAATTGGCTGTATGTGCGACAAGATCTCGCCTCTGCCATAGTAACAGGGATAGACATGGTCTATCATGCCACAGATCAGCCTGAGAAAGCCACACAAGGTGCTGATGATTAGCCTCCGTGGACTGATAACAGACAGCTCATGATCAATGAGCAGATA
The DNA here is from genome assembly GCF_018831695.1 of Puntigrus tetrazona. Taxonomy (NCBI): domain Eukaryota; kingdom Metazoa; phylum Chordata; class Actinopteri; order Cypriniformes; family Cyprinidae; genus Puntigrus; species Puntigrus tetrazona. Next base: position 15,771,398 of record NC_056722.1, on the reverse strand, counting down.
GATGGAGAAGAGCGATAGAAATCAAGGAAGGAGCCAGGAAGAGAGGAGTTCTTTTTTTAAACACATTTTAAAATGGACCAAATGCGCACATGCTGTTTCTGCAGGTGTCAGAGTTGACGGAGCCGGTATTGAGTGGGAAGACAGGCACTGCATCATATCTTGCAAACAGAGAAAGATATGAAAACTCAAGTAAACAACTCCTTAGACTCTCGTGGGGAAATTCACTAAGAATGAATTGTGCAATGCTGATGGCGTTGTTTATTTGCGCATGCTGTGGATTTTGCACCCGATTCGCTAAATAAACCTGTAACTCAAGTAATGGTATAAACACACCCAAAGACTTGTGTTGCAAATATCTATTTTGCAGACCAGTTATGTGTGCTGGGATGTGGAGGACGCAGACTACTACAATGTTGTATACTATTTGCTGGGACTGTATAAAAACACTCCACCATTGTGATACAGACACCTAAATCTGCTTTTTAAAATGTCAATTGTTCACAATTTTATTTTATATGGTCTCTTTAATTTATTTCCTATATAATTTTAATTCACTTCATTAGTTTATATTATTTTTATAACTTTTTTATATTTGTTTTTTTATTTCATTCAATTAATGAAATCTAAATACAAATAAATAAAATATATTTCGGTAACATATTATTTTTTCTTAACGAGTTGTGTATAAGCATGCATTTTAATAGAATATTAGCCATTTATTTGTAGTAATTAAGTACATATTAATGCCTTATTCTAAATGACCTTATTCTACTTCCCTAATCCTACCTAATACCTAAACTGAACAATCACCTTACTGTTACAAATTAGAAACTACTATCTGATAATAAATGTAGGAATTCGTTGAGGGAAAAGACATAGCTAATAGTGGATAAGTGTTTATTATCCTAAAATGTTACCTATATTTTTTTAAATCATTATAACAAAGTACTTTTCCCCCATGATTCTAATTTCAGAGCAATTTGAACTAACCATTCATATTTGAACAATTTGGTTGCAACTGTTGGTTGAAATCATAATAGAGCAGTTTATTATAGGTATAGGGATGTAAAATAAGGACATGTAGAACAATGCATTAATATTTGCTTAATTAGCACTAATAAATAGAACTAATATTCAAATAATATGCATGCTAATAAGTAACTAATAGGTGTGACCGTAAAATAAAGAATTGTCACCTTTCCATCTTCAGAGCAGATGCCAACATGATCACCGCTCTCATCCAAACTGATCTGGTTTATTTTCACTGGACTCTATGGGCACAGAAGAAAGAAGATGAAGGAGAAAAAGCAACATCACTGTGTTATAGCTCAAACATAAACATATCTGTAGCAATCACACTTCAGACTTACGATTTCAAACTTTTGTGTAACATTTCCTTGAATATCCAAAAGGTAAACCTTTCCAAAGTGTGTCCCGAGAGCCAGGAACTGAAAGCAACAGGAGACACAAACATGTCAGACACACAAGTCAAAACCACGGGACATCCTACACTTATGCGGAGTTAAAAGCTGTGAAGGAGGTATTAAAAATGAGTTTTACCAGGTATGGCTGTGAGGCCTCAGTGTTTGTGCGTGTATGTGAGAGTGTGTGTTTGTGTGTGTGGTTTCGGCTGGACCCTTCGAGGGCAAAAAGTGTGAAATTGCTGGAGGACAGGAAAGCCTATTTATCAGAGCGGCCCAGTGTGAAATAGCGTTTTTTTCCCCGACATATCAAAACGCTTCAACATAATATATGCGCCACAGGTCACACATCTCTGCCCTCCACACCAACACTCCGCCTGTCAGATTAATGCAATTACATTTCAGAGTTTAACGTACGAAAACGTAAGCTATTATCTCACGTGAACTGCTGTATCACCACCAACCAATTCAAAATGTATGTAATTAAAAAACTAAATTAATTAGATCATTTAAACTTAAGTTCACTTAATAAATCCTATACGATTAAAGCTCACGCACTAAACTTTTAAATGTTTTTTGAAGGTTGCTTACTCCACCGCACACGCGTTTCCATTTATTTGCAGGCGACATTGTGAAAACATTGGCTGTAACCTTTATAATTTCCTATTAATTTGTTAACTGGAGCAAGATCTTCAAGCTATTTTAAATAACTGTAATTATATGCAAAAGTAATTATTAGTTGATAATAATTACTAGTTGAGTCAACTTCAAATTTTAAGTTAGTTAATGTTAATTTAAGTGACAACTGAAAATGTTTAGTTGAAAAAATTTTAGGCAGCGAGGTGACGATTTATTTCAAGTTGAAACAACTTTTTTTTTACAGTGTTTGAAAGGTGGCTGGAGGGGAGGGGCTTATAAAGAGGTCTAGGTGATGTCAGTAGAAATTAAAAGTTGTTTTAGAGTCACAGCAAATTATAGAATTATACTGTTTTTAAAGACTGCAAACCATTTTTCGTCTTTGCAGAAACATGCTGATTAATGAGATAATATAATGATATAATGAGAGTGTACTATAGTACTATAGTACTTTGACAGTACATTAATATTAAAAATGTAAATTATAATTAAAGTATATTAAATTACTAGACAACGTTACAATAATTTGTTATAACATTACATATATTGTAATAAATTACAATTTTATTATTCACTAATTTACATTATTGTTGTTAAGCAATTAAGTTTTCCAATCAAGAGCAATGGGTTTTTCTCATTAATGCTATTGTTTTATTTTTTGAATTGGTTTACATTTCCAATTAATTGCTAATTGGTGAATGAAATGATTCAATTCCGTGTGCTAAAGTTGATTTGATATTTTATTAGCTACAGAAGAGCGCAAAGAACCTTTTGCGTAACTGAAAGGTTAAACAGATAAAATGAAATCAGGCCACATAAGAGGACATTCAGTCCAGTCCGGCCACCAACCTAAAATTAGTTTGACACCCCTGCATATTTGGGCTATTGCTCTGTCATCTGCAAACCGGGCCCAGCTTTACAAAAGTATCCAGACACACTAAAACACACACAGAACGAGTCCAGCTCTGAAACGGAGGTTACCCTGCATTTAAGCACACACACACACACACACACACACCTGCTTACACGGGCACAGACCTTTCCCTGTCGCAGCACACCGAGCCGCCCCATGCTTCACTGCAGTCTATAATGAAATGCTTATATTTACAGGCACAGTCGAGCATGTCCAACAGAACCCCCCGCAATCTCCCCAAATAAAATCAGCCAAAAATAAATAAATAAAAGGGGTGGCCTCACCAGCCTCAGTGGCTCTTAAAGGGATTTATC